>NC_043978.1:40426608-40726608 GCF_902148855.1 Sphaeramia orbicularis
ATATTATAACAAATGGCAATAAATCACTTGAGGAATGCTGAATGTAGAGAAAAATTTATTGAGAAGCAACTACAATAAGTATTAAGATGTTTTAACTGCTCTGCTCTCACATTTCTGGGATAGGAAGAATTCATGTTGTCAAAATAACAGACTGTATATTTTAGAAATGAAGAGAAATGCTGTCGAGTAAAGCGATTATACTACAATTATCCCTTTTTTTTAACCCATAAAGACTCAAACATCCACCGATGATGAAAACCATCTACTGATCTAAATTTTTTAATACCTGTTGATCCACTAATCCTATCAATCCATGTAAATAATTGGTGTAAAATACAATTTGTCGTCTTTTCATGATCAGATATGACCCATTTGGACGTTTAGACATTTTTGTAGTGAACATGGAAACACCGTCATCTTCTACAACACTGATTCACCAGTAAAACCCGTGGAGTTTGATCAATGACAGTGGATGAAGACACTTGTTTATATATTTAGTTTTTGATGTTTCACGTTTTCTTCAGTTTTCTCTGTTTCTAACATAATAACCTTCAACTTTAATCCTGTAAAACCTGAACAATTAAAAACTAGCCAAAAAATTAAAATTTTTCAGAACTGAAATGTTTATTAGTCCTTTTAACTGAATACAAACAAAAATGTTTACCATATCATGTTGTTTATGATATATTTTTTTGTGTTACATTTGATACATTTGGTGTTTTTGGCAACTTTTTGCTCACAACAACATTAACTTTAGATACAAACATAAATTTCACCAGTAACATTTTGAAAACGTAGAACATTTCAGGTAGATTTTTTTATATAAACTTTTTACAGCCTTTTTATTTCCATTGAATGGCAACATAATTCTAATAGTTTTCAGGTTTTTTAAACAATAACAATATTAATATTCTTCTTAACATAACGTTTGGAAAATTACCAAAGACTTTCCTGCAAAATGTGTGTTGGATGATTTAACAATAGCGGCCATTTTGGAAAAGGGCAAAAAAAAAAAAAAAAAAAAAAGCCCTTCCACTTGCTGCAGTGGGATGATAATCCACCAGGGGGCAGTAAACACGTATTGGGTCATACACGATAAGTTTTTAAGGAAAGTGTTGATCTTATTGATCAGATAGAGGTCTTAGAACTTGGTGTAGCAAATATGATACAAATGGTTTTAATGGGTCAATCTGAGCTTTTATGAACACAAACACGATCAGTAAATTAAATGTAGGACCAAAAAAAAAATTTAAAAAAATAGGACCAAAAAACCAAAAGCTAAACACAGAGGATTACATTATAATAAACAGTGATAAACCACTTCAGAAAGATTAAATATAGAGAAAAAAATCATTTGGGAACTGCCACAAATATAGCACTGGGTCTTTATGGGTTAAACATTACTGAGCTGCATGTACAGGGTGGGGAAGCAAAATTTACAATGAACATTTAGTTGTTTTTTCTCAGCAGGCACTATGTCAGTTGTTTTGAAACCAAACATATATTGATGTCATAATCACACCTAACACTATTATCCATACCTTTTCTGAAACTTTTGCCCTTATGAGTAATCAGGAAAGCAAACGTCAAAGAGTGTGTGATTTGCTGAATGCACTCGTCACACCAAAGGAGATTTCAAAAATAGTTGGAGTGTCCATAAAGACTGTTTATAATGGAAAGAAGAGAATGACTATGAGCAAAACTATTACGAGAAAGTCTGGAAGATACTATTAAAGAAGAATGGGAGAAGTTGTCACCCGAATATTTGAGGAACACTTGTGCAAGTTTCAGGAAGCGTGTGAAGGCAGTTATTGAGAAAGAAGGAGGACACATAGAATAAAAACATTTTCTATTATGTAAATTTTCTTGTGGCAAATAAATTCTCATGACTTTCAATAAACTAATTGGTCATACACTGTCTTTCAATCCCTGCCTCAAAATATTGTAAATTTTGCTTCCCCACCCTGTATGTGTCGATATTAGTTATTTTGATGAATTTACATGATGAAGCTCAGGAAAAGTAGCATGTCATATTAAAGTTTAAAGAAGCAAGCTTGTTTTTGGGAGCTTTTCCATCTTATTCTCATTATGTAACTCTAATATGCACAGTAATATGCTTTTCTATAAACAGACCCTGTTGCTAATTAGTGTTTAAACATAATTCCTGAGAGACAAAGTCATTAATTATCCGTGTGCTTTACCTGAGGTTAAATGAGTCGCCCTGATTTTTACTAAAAAAACACTACATGACCATCAAAGAAATCACACCTTCGAGGGTTACCACGTCCTGCATGGGATCATATTGAAGTTCTTGCAGCACACGTGTACAATTTTCATCAGCAGACCAGGATGTAAGTCAGTAAAGCTAAAACAGGAGTTGAAAGGGAAGAACATGCCAATAGTGTTTTTCTATGTGCAGGGTTTGGATTAGGGATAGACATCAAAGTACTCATGTATGATCTATGGGTGTTTTTCCCAAGCACAGAAATAATGTAAATCACACCATCACATTTTTGTTGACATGAAGAGAGCTTTAAAGACCAGATGTAAAAACATAAATATAGAGGATAAATTAACCACGTATGATACTGTCGTTCAGCAGTGTGCATGTTTGTTGCAGCTCATTTCACACTCAAGTTCAATTGATGCGTTACAGTATGTGTATAAGAGAAGATGGCTTCAATAGCTGCATTGTGTGATGAAAAATTCACTTTCAACACACCAAAGTACACACACTTGGCTTTATGTCTCCGGAGGGAACATGTTCATTCAACACACATCCGACCAGAATTTGACCCGTTAAACTTGTGACTTTACTGATTCACATCCAGCGGCTTTCATTCTGAATCCATGGGGAGAGAGACGTTTGACTGATGACGGAACCGAACCAATATAAATATTAACAACTTCCAGGAAAAAAAGACAATTTTTCCATGTCAGATCTTTTTCATATGTGTTTTGGCACAAGTAGTGGTTAATAATGCATTTCTGTTGAGCATGTTTTTCCTTTTAGAAGAATATGCTACATGGGGTTTTAACAGGTATTTCTGCCAGTGTAAATGGATATCATTTGACCTAAAGCATGAGCCAAAGGATTCACTTGAAATATGTCTGTAAATTAACACACTGTTATAACTTTACAATAATAATACAGATAATTTTATCGCTTCTTTTTTCCACCTTTGTTCTTTTTTCATCTGTGTAATTATCAATCCGTGCATTTACGTGACAACTTTTATTCCTGGTTTAATCTGATTAAACGTTAGATCCTATTTCAGATACCCATGTAAACACCTTATTCCCATTGAAAAAGAAGAGTTCAGATTAAATTTAAACCCGAATAAAGTCACTGGTTTAATCCACTTTTTATTCCGAACTAAATTATTCCTCGGACATGTAAACCCTTTATTCCGTTTGGACTTTATTCCTTCCATTCTGCGCATGCTCGTTGTCTTGTCCTGTCGCAATGACGCATACATTCTGTGCTGGTGGAAGAATATGCAATGCAGTCTAGTCAACCCAAACTGTTCCAGTGGGCTATTCTGATGGGATCTACCAGCCTGGAAAACCCTGTTGAGCCGCATTATGTAATAAATTCCCATTATGTAATAAAAGTTCAAAATGTAATAAGAATGTCACGTCATCTTGTAATAAAGCCGCATTATGTAATAAACTGACACATTTTGTAATAAACTACCTCAATGCATTATGTAGTACATTTTTTCGCATTTTGTACTAAGTTATTACAATTTGAGAAATTTATTATAAAATGCACTTGACACATTTTAATTTTCACGAAAATTTAATGTGCTAAATTAATCTTTAAACTTTGAGGTGAAAGTTCTGATTCCATTACCTGTAGCTCCTGCGACTAATTTCTTCTAAATTGCTCTGAAATTATATTAATTTGGATTGTTATTACATAATGCTATTACATTTTTTTTTTTAATAAAAATGTGTCAAGTGCATTTTGTAATAAATTTCTCAAATTGTAATAACTTACGACATAATGTGAAAAAACTGACTACATAATGCGTTGACGTAGTTTATCACAAAATGCGTCAGTTTATTACATAATGCGGCTTTATTACAAGATGATGTGACATTCTTATTACGTTTCAAATTTTTGTTACATAATGGGAATTTATTACATAATGTGGCTCAACAAACCCTGAAGGAATAGTTCACCACTTGTTTTTTATTCATTCATTTGTCATGCACTCATGAGTTTGATAAGTGGGCAAAACAGTTTGCACTGCAGTGCACCGATTGCCTTGTTCTCGCAGCCCTTCTGTTAGCTTAGCGTAGCCTAGCTTAGCATAATCGCTTCATTCCTATGGTCAGACGTAGCCAGGCTTTTATAAGTGATTTGTAGTATTTTATGAGTGATTTTGTGAAATTCAATTCTCCCTAATCATTACTTTAGTCCGGTGGGGTCAATATGATCACAAATTGAGGCTCAAATCATGGCGATGTGACTTACTGCACTAATAAAATCCTGGGAAATAAATACTAATGCAAAGCTAAAACAGTAAAGCAAAGCTAGTTTAGCGCATGCATCCCTTCCAACAAAAAGATTTTCCAGCTTCCATCAACACAACAGTCCCAAGATTGTATGAGTGCAGTAAGTCGCAGATCTAAAGAAATAATTAGGGTGAATCGGATTTCAGAAAATCACTTACAAAAGACAACAAATCACCTTTAAAAAAACTGGCTACATGTGACCATGGAAATGCAGTGACTATGCTAAGCTAAGCTAACAGAAGGTCTGCTAGAACCGAATAAACGTTTCTCATGTAAACCTTTATTCAGGTTTAACATTTCTATTTAAACAGAAGAGAAAATATTTTAGTTCCAAATGAATGTCTTCTGGAAAAATAAATAGGATTTAAAAAACATCATGTAACCGTACCCATTGTGTATTATAATGTTTGAATTTATATTATAATTATCAATACATATGACCTTGTATTCATTGTTTCTTTTTATAAACTTTGCATTTTACCATCACCACCCAAACAGAGATTGATATAGTGTTCCATTCATGGTAACTATGATATCTGCTGCACTGAACAGTCAGTGTTAAATTCACCTTTACTGTCCGCATAATAAATTGTATCCATAAAACACAGCCTCTTGTCATTTCAACCACGTCCAACTTACATGTAAAAATAAAAGCCAGAGGAAGTGGGTAAAGTTGATAAGTATAGTTACGATTCTTAAAGAATTATTTGGCATTAGCTGTTAGCATATTGGCTAAATAACATTACTTTCTATTGCATCTGCTAAACCAGATTATAATGGATTAGAGATGTAACGATGTGAAAATTTCATAGCATGGGTATCGTGACAAAAACTATCACAGTTATCATTATTATCATGGTATTGTTGAAATGTGCTCAAAATGTTCAAAAAGTACATATACACACGCTGAAATAATTTAGCCACATTGTATTTTGAATAAAAAAACAAAAATAAATAAAATAACACACACAATGTACTTTCTGTTGGCAGAAAGATTAAAATATTTAAGATAGTTGTGGGTGGTGGTCACAGAGATGGCTCATCAAATTTGAAGTATTGCCCCCCTTCACTGAGACAGGTTAACATCTTCAATTAGTTTCCCCTCAGCATCCTTTAGAAATCCAAAATACCTCCAGCACTATCCGTACAGGTGCCTTCCGCCATGTTTTCAGAGGCCAAATACTACAAACTGCACATGGGTGCCTGGAGTGCTGCTGCTTCTCCAGGAAATGAGCAGGATCACTGTGAGTTTTTCAAAGTGCAGTAATCAAACATTATTTTAATGATAATTAGAATTTCAAACAGTTATACTAACCACTAACTGCAGTTTTTCAAAGTTTATTTCAAACATTATTTTAACGATAATTAGAATTTGAAACAGTAAAGATTCGACTCTCACTACAAAGCTCCTCAACTAAACTCTTTAATAAACGGCAATCTTTTTTAGATTACTTTCAATCTTTACAAACGCTGCCTTCAGATTGATCTCTCACACCTCCACCCTACTCTATTTTATTATTGTTTAGGTATTGTTGTTTTTTGTCGTAATTTGTTCTGTCTACCAATTATTGTCACATTTGATACATCTAGGTAATGTCTAATATTTAAAAGTAAACACAGGTATCTACAAGCTATGACTTAATTTTTTATTTATTTATTTATTTTCTTCTATTTCCATTAGCTCAGTTAATATTCTTGTACACCACAGATTTGATACTGCTTGTACTTATTTGATTTTCCACTGCTCAGAGACTGTTATGATGTTCTTGTTTCTGCTGTTGCCCCTTCTTAGAGGGCCTTGGGGTTGGATTGGGCATGGGGAAAAAATGATATAAAAGGCAATGTATAATGAATGTACTGTAATTCTGCTCCTTTGTGTGTACTGTTACATTGCTCATAAAAAGATTAAAAAAAAAAAAAAAAAAAAAGAATTTGAAACAGTAATACTAACCACGGTTTATCATTATACTGGTAACCCTTATAATGGATATTATACAACTATGACATGAACTAAATAGTCAGCTCTTTATTCGTGTATTTCCAGTTCAGGCAAAGGTCTATAATTTATGTCAACACACATTACCTTGAACAATGTAAAGCAATCCCTTGCTTTTAACAGGTCAAGAGCTTCAACAGTATTTAAGACACTTTCAATTGCAGTCTACTGCAGGTAAAACACTGATTATAGAAAATTGCACTAATCACTTTATTTGAATTAAATAAACAAATGTATCCTCCTCTGAAGCCTGACTGGTACCTAATGAAGACAGACGTTAGAGTAAATGTGTATGCAGGCTCTGCCATGTTCACCGTTTGGACCCAGAAATTAGTTTTACGGCATCATGATGTCAACGTGAAACGTGCAAATAGTAAAGACACACACATCAAAGGGAAGAAATGCATAGATGAAGGATTAAACCATGAGGCGATGGTTTTATAGGGTATATTATAGGTAGGTATTGATATTATTTTATGAACAAAGAGAATGTGCTTCATTGTATACAGTGACTGAAATGATGATTGACTGAACAGTGAGGAGCAGATGCAGGAAACATTTTAGTCATTTGTGTTACTTTTTAACTAGACAGTGGCATAGATATGATCTTAAATGTTCAAGGCCAACTGTGGGCGAAAAACTGCCAGAAGATGATATGTTATAAATCACAGGTCTATCTTTCGTCTTAAATAATGAATTACATAATATTAACAATTACGCTACACAGAATCTTAATTAGCCAGATCAATACAGCTTATTGACACTTATCTCATCTTGTACTCATTCTGGTACACAATGTATCTTGCGCTGATGTGGTAATGAAATGAAAACATTAATTGCTTGTTTATAGTTTCATTAAAGGAAGCTAGTGCCAGCACTTCTAACCTGCTCGGCAACAAGACAGATAAAGTCTTCAAATAGCAAACACACACACACAGTCGTGAGCTGCTAAACAGATATGTCCTTCATTAGAGCCAGAAGCAGAAACAGACTGTAAATACCCTTAACATCACTGAAAATAATATTAAAGCTGCTACTTGTTTGTTCAATGTGTGAAACAAGTTCACTGTGTCAACTTAGTGTGTGCCAGTGCTGTGTTTACAAGGTTTTTTTTTTTTTTAAGTTTTAAAGTGCAGTGCAATTCATGTAGCACTGCTGTATAAAATATATCTCATTATACTGCTCATCATTTTCAAATTAGGAGCAACTTCCAAACCCATCCAAATCATTTTTGGGATAGACCATCTAAGCAACATTAATTTAAAATCAAGCAAGAGCATCAAAACAAGCTGAGCGACTAATGGTTGCAGTTGGTCACATGTGGAGTTCTTTAATAAATTGTGCTTTTAAGCTTCTTCGATGTTGTTCAGTTATCCACTGCAAGAAGAAGACGGAGAAGATGAAGAAGAAGACGACAAAGAAGAGGAAGAAGACGATGACGACAGAAAAAGATGAAGACAAAGATGAAGAAGACAACGAAGAAGACAAAGAAAATGAAGAAATTGAAGAAGAAGACGAAGAAGAGGAAGATGACAAAGAAGAAGGACGAAGAAGACTATGATGACGACGACAGAAAAAGATGAAGAAGACAAAGATAAAGAAGAAAAAGAAGACGACGAAGAAAATGAAGGAGAAGAAGAAGACGAAGAGGAACAAGAACAAGACAAAGAAGAAGAAGATGAAGAAGGCAAAGATGAAGAAGACAATGAAGAAGACGAAGAAGACAAAGAAGAAGATGACGAAGAAAATGAAGGAGAAAAAGAAGACGAAGAGGAACAAGAACAAGACAAAGAAGAAGAAGATGAAGAAGGCAAAGATGAAGAAGACAATGAAGAAGACAATGAAGAAGACAAAGAAGACGACGAAGAAAATGAAGATGAAGAAAATGATGAAACATAACATACACTTGAAGACCCTTCTTCAGTCCAGACTTCAGTCCATGCCAGGGTTTCTCAACCTTTTTTGAACCAAGCCCCATTAACAGCATCATCAACCTACTAGCACCCCCCCATGTCTGAAAAATTTTTGTGGAACGGGGGGGGCGTACTTCTACAAGTGAACGCGACAGACATGTATGTTGAGGACATGTTGGGTTTTACAGCTCTGTAGATAAAGCAAAGTCAAAGACAGTGAAAGTGAGCCCCCCTTTCACCTTATCATGGATTACCTGCTGCCCCCCCTCCAAAAGAAATTTGTGACCGGGGGTGTGGGTGTCACATCACAGACCTCAATACATAATTCTGCAAATAACACAGCAGACCTGTAAAAGTGAGCTCCCTACACCTTATCACTGACTATCTGTTGCTATCTGGGACGATGTGCCGGATGACCCCCCCACCCACCCACCCACACACACACACACACACACACACACACACACACACAGGTCCACACCAAATTTTCTGCACATACGGGATTAATGACAAACTGATGACAATACAATGCAGTGAGGGCCGAGGGTAGTAAGACGAAGACGACCAACATAAAGCACTGAGTTTCACTCCCTGCACACACCTAGCACTAAAACACAAACACAGTAAATCTGCAAACACCATGAATTGCTAAACCCACTCAGATGCCAATGTCTCTCTGTGATTTAGACTGATAAGACAGCTTTAGTTTCCGCAGGTAAATTTATCTTAATGTGTCATTAACGTCAAATGAGATCATGAACACTCGCATATTTTTATCAGATACGAATGTGAGCAGCAGGTGAACAGGAAAAGGAGACGGATGGAGATGGTGAAGAGATTGTGATTGATTGTAGGTGAGAAGAGACAAAGGGAGAGGGGGAGAAAAGATGTAAGAGCTGGGGAAGAGCAAAATGTCCAGGTAGCGAAGGTAAGTTGTGGAAGGAAAAGACGAAGAGGAGAAGAGACAGAAGAAGAAAAGACAAAATAGCATAGATATGTAAAAGAGATGAAGAGATTTAAGGAAAGTTGGAGTTAAGAGGTCGAGGCTGAGTTGAAGAAGGTAGAGAAGAAGAAGTGAAGAGGATGAAGAAGATGAAGAAGATGAGGGTCAGGCTGACAAGGTGAAGGGATTATCAGAAAGAGAGGAAGTAATGGCAAGTAGATGGTGGCGAAGGAGAAAAGATTGTGTGGTCAGAGATGAGAGAAGGGAGAGAGGATGACAAGGGGCCAGATAGGAGGATTAAAAACAGATAACTGGAGTGAAGGAGGATGAAGTGACGGCCTGCCAGGGTAGAAGAGGAGGTGAGTGATTGGAAAAAGAAGAGAACCGAGGGGGTAAAAGGAGAGGAAAGAGAAGGGAAGGTAGGATGTAATAAAGAGAGAGTGAAGACTGGGTGGATTAGACCGTTAAAAAAAAAAAAAAAAAAAAAAAAAGGAGTGGAGGAACACGGATCTGATTTCCAGCTGATGGATCTCGTCCATTTCTCCAACACCTACACACTTGTTTTCTTTTACACGATCTCTTGTTCTCTCACATCACACTAGGGGGACAGAGAGAAATTAAGTGGAGCTGTTTCTACCCTGAGGAGCCCATTTTATCTTCTGCAGAACATCAGTTCACACACAACTGGCACAGAAAAGACATGTGCAATGTGAATGTGTGTGTGACCGCGTGCAGAATCTGTGCAAGTGTGTGTGCACGGCTATTACCGGAGACACAGGGGAGAATGAACCTTCAAATGACTCTGTGAGAAACTCTCAGCTACTACAAAATGTTGCAAATGGGGAAAAAATCTCCAAAGTATTTTTTTTTTTTTAACTGTCACTCAACTTTGTAGTTAACTAGTTAGTCAATTTAGATTCAAGTAAAACGTATCCCTTATGATGAGCCTTTTCATCAAAAACATTTATTTCGCATTCTGAAACACAAGGCTTGAGTTAAAGGGTTTCAGTGAACCTCAGTAAATTAGAATTAAACTGCCGCAGAAAACAACCAGATGTTTGGCTGAATACTGTCCAGCTGTTAAAACTGAACATCCAGCCAGAAAACAGTGGAACAAACAAGCCTATAGTGTTTTGTCTTATCTCTTATAATATCTGTAATCCAACACAACAAAACCAAAAACTACCCCCTTCTCTTAGAGGTGGGGTCTGAGATGTTTTACTGGAGCATTTTTTCATTATATTCCTTAAAATCCCCTTCACACCCCGATTACAACTAATTAATTAAATGCTCTAACACAAAAATTAAAAAAATCAGTCACCTGTGGAACGGGTAGGACTGAAAAAACACAGTCCAATCATTTTGAGCGCCCACTCGAAATGATTGAACGGTGATATGTCTATCAAACTCAACTGCCATTCACCCCTCTCCTTTCCCCCTCTGCGCGTACCCCTCTTCACGTTACCAGAGGCTGGAGCCTTGTACAGGAAGCATAGCCAGAGCTTGGCTATATTAGTTATATTAGGATGGAAAGTTCACCTGCAAACTGTTTTGTCACTAACATAAACCACTAGGAAATGTAACATTAGTCACATAGGTCTGAACTGGGGCTGTTCTGGAAGAGTGGGGGGGTTAGAGGAGACTGAATGAGGGATACGCAAGCCCGAGGCTCAGCTGGAGCCGTAGTCGGGGTAGGAACCCGAGGCGTACGGGACCGGAGCAGGGGACGGAGCCTCAGCCAGTGTCGGAGACGGTTCGGCCGGACTGGACCGGACCTTAGATGGCGTCGGAGCCCAACCAGGGTACGGAGCAGAGCAGAGCCGGCGAATTGTTGCTGTGCAGTACTCGTGCTCGAACAAGCATTGCACGTGCCACCACTCTGGAAGCGTGGCTTCAGAGGAACATCTGAAGAAAGGGGTTTGGACTTTTGAACTGAGTATTTTCAAAATGTAGCTTGCTCGAACCGTTTTTCCAAGATCTCAGACCTTTAAGTAAATGTATGTCTTTCAATGGTACACTGCAAAAAAAATTCCGTTGTCAGCTGTGGTTACCAGAACAATACTGTAAAGAAACACATCAAACTGTAAACATATAGATTTAAATGGTAAATGGACTGTACTTATATAGCGCATTTTATACACATTCATGGTGCCCAAAGCGCTTTACAAAGCCACCAGGCGCTACTGAGAGCAATTTAGGGTTGAGTGTCTTGCAAGGACACTTCAAACCACCAACCCTTCGGCTCTTCCAACTGAGCCATAGCCGCCTGTTAAACTTGTTTAAAATGTTAAATGTTTACTTTTTTATTACTTTTTTTTATTTAAAAAAAAAAAAAGCAAATAGGTTGTTTTTCAACATTGTGGTCTTACAATTTAAACAGCACCACACTGTTTTTCAAAACAATAGAAATACATAATTTCTACATACAAATCTGGTTTTCTTAACATACTCTCCCTGTAAAAACTACAGCTATATTTGATTTGATAATTGACACAAAAATCTTTTCAAATAAACAACTTTGCATTGTATTTGCACTTATGTTTTTTTATGTTGCAATTTTACAACTTTTTGGTGTTAATTCTACAGTTATTTTTTACAGAGTAGAAAAAAAATAGATATTGGGGAGAACAGGGCCCAGGTATTGGGAGTGAATTGTTGTAACATCATAAACATTTAAAGCAGTGTTTTTCAACCTTAAAGTCAGGACCCCATGTTGGGCCACCTGGAATTCAAATGGGGTCACCTGAAATTTCTAGCAAAAAAAAAAACAAAAACAAAAAACTTACAAATAAAAAATATATGGTGAGTTGAGAGAGACAATCACATCCATAAAAGACATGAAAAACTGTGAAGCTGAAACTGAAGCACTGTGGTTCTGTTTATCTTTCAAATGTTCATTGTGGTCAGTTTCAGATGCTGCAGCTCTTTCATAATTCATAGTTTCAGTTCTTGTTTGTTCAGTATTAATTGTCAGCCTTGTAAATACAAGCTGGACTGACTATACATATCCTGACAAAGGAAAATAAAATTCTCACTTTGTGCAGTAATCTACACCTGGCTTTTCTGTCTCCATCCATAATAATATACATTATATAGCCTATATATCATCTAAAATTAACGTTAATTTGCAAAATAGTATAGCCAACTATTACATGATCAAAAACAAATTAATTTTAGCAAAAAAAAAAAAAGTTTCAGTTTTGAACGTCTGGGGTCACCTGAAATTTGTGATGTTAAAATGGAGTCATGAGCTAACAACCACTGCATTAAAGAAATGTCCATTCTACCTCTGGACAAAAATAGAAATGCTCTGCAAAGGTGGTAAATCTACTGCATCAGTCTTCATAAAGACCTCTGATCACCTGCCATATGACTGATGACTCTGCTCCAGCATCTTTATGTCCTGAGGGTCACAGATCTGTGTGGGTGTGTGAAACCCCCCCCCCCTCTCAGCCAAGGGGCCAACAGAAATGCTAAACGCTTTACTGCCTTTATTGTATCATGCTGGTGCCAAAGGGCCACAGACTGTCATCCACACACAGCAAATCTGGAGAAACACTTGAGATTGGCATCTCACCTGTCAAGAGCCACCATTTATTTCAATTACACGTCCAGTTTTCCAATTCAGTCTTTCACATACACAGGCCATCAGGCATCATATGAAGCTGATCTATTGCCCTTCTCTCATGTCTTTAGTGCCAGGTTAGACTCATGGTGCAGCACTTGGAGGTAAAAAAAAAACACTCATCGATCGGCAAAAGGCCAAAATTGGCCAGATTTCAGCTCGAATGGCCATAACTGGTCTGTGTCAGGTATATTTGATTCTACGCTGTTGAATTTATATATCGTCACTGTCAGGCAGAAAACTTGTAAGTCCATATTTGGTCTTTTTTTCTCATAAAATTATTCTTTTGGTCAGTCTTCACATTGATCTGACGGTTTTAGAAACATTTAACCCATGAAGACTAGTATATGAGACTGGTATAAAATATTTAATACCTGTTGATCCACTAATCCTATCAACACATGTAAATAATTGGTGTAAAATGCAGTTTGTCGTCTCTTCATGGTCACCAGATAAGACCCATTTGGACGTTCAGAGGCTCCATAGTTACCGTGGAAACACCATTTTTGACAACATTGATTCACCAGTAAAACCTATGGAGTTTAATAAATGACAGTGGATGGAGACACTTGGTTTATATTCAGTTAATAATAGATTTGACAGGAAAAAAAGACACTTTTTCTTCAGTTTTCTCTGTTTCTGATATAATAACCCTCAGCTTTAACCTGAGCTTAAATGAACATGTACATGATCAGTAAATTAAATATAGGAAAACACATGATTTTCACTGAAAAATATGCAAAATACAGAGGATAATATTATAATAAATGGTGATAAATCACTTGAGAAAGGTTAAATATAGAAAGAAATTCATTTAGGAACTGACATAAAAGTAACACTGGGTTTTTATGGGTTAACCATGTTGAAAATAGCTTGTGACGACATTTTTAACTCCATTCATTTATTTAGAATATACATAGTTTTTCCAGTTACTTGAAAAATAAACATTTTGGACATAAGAAGTTCCCCCCTGATAGCGATGATATCCATAAGCAACATGATTCTTCACAGGCAACACATAATAGACAGTAACTTCACTCACACAAATGATAAAAGCATAACTGACAGACACAAACTGGAGCCATATGTACACTCATCTGCTACTGTGGTTATACTTGTCAAGCACTAGCATAGAGCAGTAACTAGGGGTGGGAATTGAAAACAAGTTACGACTTGGAACTGATCAATTGGAGTCGGTTCTATCAGAATTGTACACCTCCAGCATTATCAATTCTTAACGATTCTCTCATTTTTTTTCCTCACTCAAAAAACCACTCGGGAATCGATAGGAGAATTGATAAGGAATTGGACTGGTAAGCAGAATCAACAATGGCATTGACAATGATAAAATCCTATCAATTCCCACCCCTAGCAGTAGCCATCATCATTTCTTTGCTGATGATATTCTGCTCCCTCTCTACTGTTCTACCCTGATAAACTCCAACATTGAAATCAAATCCTGGCTTCAAAACCATTTCCTTAAACTTAACTGTAGCAAATCAGAAATTATCATCATTCGACCAATATCACTCCCGACTTCCCCCACAATAATGACGGTACCATACTATCCACCTCCCCTCATGTTTTGACATTTTGGCATCATTTTAGGTCATATCCTCTCCTTTGACCAATACATCAAACATTTCACTAAAACAGCCTTCCTTTCCCGTGAGAACATTATCTGCCTCCATCCCCCTCTCTTTCCTCTACTGCAACAGAAACTCTCGTCCACACACTCCATGACTTATGAAGTGATGCCTACCTCGGTGGTGAGTTGGATATTTGAGGATGCTCAAAGGCCTGTAGCTGCTGCATCCATAACCATTTTCTCATGTATTGTCACTGCAAAGAACTCAACTTGCCCTTGGAATAATAAAAAAAAAAAAGGAAAAAAAAAGAAAACCTGAAAAAGACAAGTTTAGGCACAGTATCTAAACTAAAGATGCCACAAATACCGTATTTTCCAGACTTTTTTCTCATGCTTTGAACCCTGCGGTTTATACAACGATGCGGCTCAAGTATAGATTTTTACGGGCTACCAGCCTCCAGGGGGCGCGCTAGCAGGAAGCGCAAAAGCAAGACAGACAGGTGGATAAGGTGATGTGAAGAGAAGTTTTAAGCTTAACTTTCACCAATCATTTTGCGTGTTATGCACAAACCCTCATCATGGAAAACGCACGAAGAATTGCATATGATGCCGCTTTTAAGTTAAAAGCGATCACTCTGGCTGTCCATGAAGGAAATAGAGCTGCTGCAGATAAGTTCCATTGAGAGTGACAACGGAAGAGAGACTGAGAAGGTGTGTGACGGAGCCTTTCTGAGGCTGTTCAACTCCGACACTGAAGAAGACAACTTCAGTGGTTTCAATGAGCAGAAGGAAGATGAAGGTAGAGATCAATGACTTTTCCGGGTTTTTTAACCAGTCGTGTTCCTGCCGTTTTACTGCCGTGTTACAGGCACTGTTTGGAAAAAAGCAGTTAAGGTATGGAAATAAATATTTAAATAATCTTTCTGTTTATCATCTTTCTGTGTAAATATCTCATGTTACAACGTGGACAACTGCAGCTTATAATCAGGTGCGGCCTATAGATGTACAAATATTTTTTCTTTTAAAATTTGGTGGGTGCGGCTTATATTCAGGTGCGCTCTACAGGGTGGGGAAGCAAAATTTACAATGAACATTTAGTTGTTTTTTCTCAGCAGGCACTACGTCAATTGTTTTGAAACCAAACATATATTGATGTCATAATCATACCTAACACTATTATCCATACCTTTTCAGAAACTTTTGTCCATATGAGTAATCAGGAAAGCAAACGTCAAAGAGTGTGTGATCTGCTGAATGCACTCGTCACACCAAAGGAGATTTCAAAAATAGTTGGAGTGTTCATAAAGACTGTTTATAATGTGAAGAAGAGAATGACTATGAGCAAAACTATTACGAGAAAGTCTGGAAGTGGAGGAAGCAACAAAAAAACGTACCAAAGCTTTTATTAAAGCTTTCAAATCCAAACTCCTAAAGGATCCAACCAAATCCATGAGAAAAATGGCAATTGAACTTGAGGTAGACAACAAGACCGTTAGAAATGCAGTAAAATATGATTTGAAGTTAAAATCTTACACAAGAACACCAAAACACTTGTTGACAACAGCAACAAATCCAACTTTAGCAATTTTTGGGAATCATGTTTATGGCTGCCTTCTAGCCCAGATCTAAACCCTCTGGATTCTGCTATTTGGGGCGTTTTAGAACATGCTACCAATAGAACATCACACAGCAATGTCCACTTTGTTAAAGATACTATTAAAGAAGAATGGGAGAAGTTGTCACCCGAATATTTGAGGAACACTTGTGCAAGTTTCAGGAAGCGTGTGAAGGCAGTTATTGAGAAAGGAGGAGGACACATAGAATAAAAACATTTTCTATTATGTAAATTTTCTTGTGGCAAATAAATTCTTATGACTTTCAGTAAACTAATTGGTCATACACTGTCTTTCAATCCCTGCCTCAAAATATTGTAAATTTTGCTTCCCCACCCTGTATAGTCTGGAAAATATGGTATAAATTCTGAGCTAATGTAATGGGACTAGTACAAAGGCTGAACCCAAGTGCAAGACCAGAACACAGATGACCAATTGAGAGTGTTTATTAAACACAATCACAGTAGTAAAAACACAGCACAAAAAGGTTAACACGTCTGTGAAGGCGTGTGATACTGGACTCTTCGTCCGGGCTGTGAGCGGGGAATATGGAAGGTCAGCATGGCCGATCCGGAGGATTCCCGTCAACACCCCGACTAGGGCAAAACAGAGGATAGTCAAAAAACAAGCCAGGTCATACACAGGAGGGCAATACAGGAAGCAACGGGACATGAGGGAAAGGCTACTCACGGTCAAGGGCCAGGCGAGGGTCGAAACACAAGGTAACACGTTGGAGGCTGAGGTAGTCAGGGAATAGGCAGAATCAGAAGTCGATGTACGAATCAGGTCAGAACCAGACGAGCAGGCAGACGAGGAACAGGCAGAATTGGTGGTCGAAAGGTAAAACGGGTCAAAAAACGGGCAGACAGACTGACAGGTATCCAAAAACACTGGTAAGTGAGCACACAAAGGTAGGACACAAACTGGCAAAGGAACAGGGGAAAACACAGGGTTTAAATACACAAGAGGGCAGGAAGACAATTGGACACAGGTGGAGATAATCAGGGAGGAGTCAGGTAATCAGGAGCAGGTGAAACAATCAAGGAGGGGAAGTAAAGACACCAGACATGACACAAGAGGGAAACTTAACAAAATAAAACAGGAAATGACAGATGAAACAGAAAAGACAGACACAGTCTGGGAGCAGACATGACAGCTAATACCAGTACGATGTTCAAAATAAGTACTTTGCTGATATTAGAATTGTTTTACTATGTTGTTTTTATTGGCATTTATTCTCCGGTCTGTGCCCAATAAACTGGTAAGATGGCACTCACAATTTAGGTGACAAGAAACTCAGCGACAACTCAGTAATTATTGTAGAGACAGTACATGAAAATAAGCCCATTTATACCACTTAAAAGGACAAACAAGATATAAACGAGTAAAACAAACAGTTCATTTAGAAGGCTTTAGTCTTAGATTGGTCCTAGTACAAATTAACTTTTGAAAAATGTGTTTCATGGGCAGATAAAAGGTCAGACTGGTGCTTTGTGAGTCCTGAACAGGCAGCGTCACCGGCTCAATAGTTAATGAAACCATATGGAAGAGGTCAGAAACCTCTGAATCCCCCAGAGACTCAGACAGAAAAAGAGCGAGATGCACACAAAGGCAGTGAGTCTAAGAGATAATTTTGTAGAAAAGAACGAATTGCAGAGATGCTCCCTGTAGAACTAACCTGCTACTTGTCCCCTCGGGGATGGGGACTTGAGTTTTTCCGTTTTCTCTGTGCAGCTCCCAGACAAAGACAGACAAAAGGGCAGATGTGCAGGGTTTTGCTGACAGGATAGTGAGAGCGAAGTAAACAGATGTAAAACACCAGCTCGGGTTGTTCTACTGCTGCGCCGCGATAAACCCACATGTTACATTTGCACAGCGTGAGTATAGACTAGTACTCCTAACCACATTAACACTTCTCACCTCCACATCTATACTGAAAAACCTTTTACATGGAAAGATACTGTTCCTCTGGGTATTCATGAATGTAAAAGAGCTGCTATTGCACATGTTCAAATCATTGTCAAATAGTCTAAAATTCATAACATTTGACAATAAAACCAGCATTTTTGCTTTTTACTGTGAAATTATTGTACCCATTATGTTTGAATTATGACTGATTTAACCCATAAAGACCCAGTGCTACTTTTGTGGCATTTCCCAAATAATTTTTTTCTCTCCATTTAACCTTTCTTGAGTGATTTATCATCATTTCTTGTAACATTATCTTCTTTATTTTGAGGTTTCTTTAGTGTAAATCACATTTTTCCTATATTTAATTCAATAATCATATAGATCAGTGTTTCTCAACCTTTTTTGAACAAATACCCCTTTACCTCCTGCTCCCCCTCCAAAAAACTTTTTGCAAGGGGTGGGGGGCACGTGCTGGATGTTACCACTGAAGGGCCCAGAAATTCACCATTGACATAACATGCTGCTTGATATTGATACTTATACAGATGAACGCCCCCTCTCAGCTTTCTCCTGCCAAATGCCCCCCAACAGTGTCCCAACGCTCTCTGGGGGGTAGTTCCGCCCTAGTTGAAAAACACTAATGTAGATGTTCATAAAAGCTCAGAGTAAATTCAAAAGTTATCACATCACAAACAGAGAAAACTGAAGAAAAACCAACTTTTTCTGTAAAGTGTGTCATTAACTGAACATAAACCAAGTGTCTCCATCCACTGTCACTGATCCAACTCCATGGGTTGTACTGGTGAATGAATGTTGTACATGACGACGTTTTCACATTCAAATGGATCATATCTGATGACCATGAAAAGATGACAAATTGCATTTTACACCAATTATTTACATGTATTGATAGGATTAGTGGATCAACAGGTGTTAAACAGTTTACATTAGTTGATGCTTTTGGTTGCCAGTGACTGCTTGGGTCTTTATGGGTTAAACAGAAAGCCTCCAATAATATTAGCATTCCCCTATTTAGCTTGATAAATATGTACACATTATGGAGAAAGCGCTTCTCTCCCATGTACAACAGTGACAAAACAACTACTGAGCCAAGAAATGAGACTGACAGAAGCATCACATGCTCCAAATAACCACAAAATCAGATAAATGACCACATTGCCTTTCACCGAGTATTTATGTCCGATTACATTCTACCACTGAAACACTACACTCACCCCCTTAGATCATACCCACCACACTGAATAATTAAATTATGTTATGAATACACTCCCAAGACTTGGATCCATGTTTCGATCATCAATGGTTTCCAAGTTAGTTGAGTGGATAAGGTTTCAGTGTCAGTCATCAGACTGATAATATATGGTGGATTTAGAAATGAAACTATGCTCAGTTCTAAATTGTCATACAGAACAGAAACAGACTGATTAGGTTGATAGTTACAGTCACGTTGTTTAAAGGGGTCACATTTTGCTAAACCTACTTTTATTAGTTTTTGGTACATTTATTTGTGTATTTGGGGACCATAATAGTTCCAAAAGTTTGAATTTGAACCCTCCAGGTGCTGCAAAGCTATCTTTATATTCATTGTGGCAAAAATTGACCCATTTTAATTCCTTCTTAATTTGTTGTGTCTATAACTAGTTACGTCACAACATTTGCACATATAAGGTCAAGACTTCCGCCGGACATTTCTCCGAGTACTCCATAATTGTTTGTCAGCAGCAGCGGTTGTAGTCCATACTGAAAATATGTCCAAACTTCGAGCCGATTACCTAAAATGTTCAGTTGTTGGTTCTATTAACAAACACAAGTGGCTGAATGGGACAGAGCAGCACAGCCAACAGCCTGGAGGGGGTAGGATATTTGCATTTAAAGGGCCAGTGCTCAAAACGACCTTTGTGGTGTCATTAGTCAGAAATGGGGATGAAGATGGACCTGTGGAGTTGAATTAATGAAGAATTCAGATCCAAGCATAGCATTTACAGTTTATGTAGACCACAGGGAAATGTTTTAAAATGCATAATTCCATTGAAAAAAGCAAAATATGACCCCTTTAAGCATAATAGAAAATGACAAAAAAGTCCAAAAGTGACCCATTTCCCAGTAGTGAAGAATTTGCCTCTAGATAAGTAGTTAAACCATCTTTGGGGGAGGTCAAATGAAGTAAAAGCCTCATGCTAAAATGTGCTATTTTGAGGTACAGACCAACTGATGGGTAATAAAATGGTACAATGAGTAGAGACTATATAAACTATTAAAAAAAAATAAATAAAAAAAAAAAATAATTCCACCTTTTACTTTACCATTTCCTCTTATAATACAATTAGACTAATTACCTGTTACACCCACTTCAAAGGCCATGCCCAAGGTGGAAGGGTAATTCACAGCTGGAGCTTCTCCTTTTCTGATGTAACAGCTTGCAACTATTACAAGCCTGAGAGGAAAAACTAATAATTTCAATCATCCTTAAAATAATGTTATGAGTGCAACATGTAAATGCAATAAATCCATATTAAAATGCAAAACCACACAGTTTCCTGCACTCTTTCACATAAACCAACAGACTTTCTAAAAAAAAAAAAAAAAAAAAACTAAAAAACTTCATAGCATTCATATTCGTTCCCAGCGCACTTGTCAAAAAACACACATTAAGTAGGCCCAAAACTTAAAATGCACCTACTCCGGAAATGCAAATTAAACCTGTCAAAGGAAAACACACAAACTGTGTGTGCATGTAGCCCACACCTACACCCACCTGTCATAGTCACACACCGACACAAAAACAAATTCACACACATAGATGCAAAAATTGTCCCAGAACTGCATTAATTCACAGCCAATAATACGAGCTGTCAGAAAACAGGCAGACGGGTATGTATGTGTGCAGCCATGCACAGACACACACCAACACAAACATGATAAGACAGAAATTCATGGACCGTTTCACAGTATCTGGCTTTCATCAATGAGAGAGGACTGTCTGTGCATGCTTGAATGGTAAATATCAGAGGAAATTAGTTGTCCAACCATGACAATCTGGCTATCTATCTCCCACAGAAGAATCAAAAAAAGAAAAAATCAGAGCAGAAGAATGAATAGATCCAAGAAGAATACATCAGGCTGAACCTTTGGGAGGCAGAAGGACATTAAATGAAGAATCCAGACAATAAGCGTAATTGCCAACAGGCAAAAGTGTTAAGTGGAACAAAGGGAATGGTGAGAGAAGAACACAGGACTATAAATATAGAACATGATTAGAGTACAGAGCTCTTTATGCCCAGGGCTAGCAGTTTTCAAATGGTTAAAAAAAACACTGGCAGATCCAGCCTCAGGCAAATACAGTACACTAGTGCATTTAGTATTCCTTTTCATTACACGGATACAGTATTTCCACCACACCTGGTGTTGTCCATGGAGCTGAACAGAGGTTAACAGTAGATTTCAGGAGGTTTTGCAGCTGTGTCACACATTTTCAATATTTTTGTTCCACTGAAGAGGTAGCTGTGTGGAAATGGGTAAACAATTAAACAGCTCACCCAGGAAGCTGAGAGCTATGTGTAGGTGTAAATATCACTTAGAAAAAATATATATATTTATATGTATTTCATTAACAACCTCTTCACTTGAGATGGAAAAGCAGAAGTGCCCTTTATAGCATTTACAATGGTTACTGTTTCATAGGAACACTTAAGGAAGAGAGCCATTACAAAAATAACCCTGTTCTTTTAAAAGTAACACACATATAAATAGTCTACAAGAGTATTTTTCACACTTGTTTTTCACAAAAGAGTGACAGCGAGTCAAAAACACTGGAACTGCATTGTTTATATGCATTGGTGCCTCATATATATTTCACACCCACTTGTTTTTGTGGCTCAGAACAAACACTAATCCATTGCACATTGGCGGTTACTCCTCATGCTATAGCACATCCAACAGCTCCACACTAACTCCATGATAAGTCCCTTCACCGATGTCGGAATTGTTTAGTCGTGAGCTCCCCTGAGCTGCTCTGTTCCCTCACCAAAATGAAGTCTGGACTTCCCTGGAGGTCTAGTTTAAACCCAATTTCACCTCCTCTACTGTCACTGTGGAGCAAGCTACAAACCAAAAACCCTCAGCACACTGTGCTATGAAACAGAGGGAAGAACCTCCAAAAATAAAGTTTAAGATGCAATCACTCTCCCTGCCTTGTGTAACATCTTGTGTCTTCTTGTGTGTTGTGTTTGTACGATCCCACTGTTTTCACTTTTCGTTTAAATTTTCCAAATGTTCAATATATAACTCATGGAACAACCACAACCTGGACGAAGAGTCAACATTGAAGTGTAATACCACTGCACATGTATTTATGTACATTTATGTTAATCATCATATTGATAATATACTGTCTAGTGCATATTGTACAAATTGCTGTTCTTTTCCTTTTTCCTTTTTAATATACCTGAATAGAACAACTGTATCATACAGTTTCCCCCTGGGTTTAATAAAACATTCTGATTGTGAAACCATCTCCAGAAACACCACCTTAGATGTGAACATTGAATATTAATCTTTTTTTTTTTTTTTTTTTCTGGGGGGGGGGGTCCCCACAGGAGTCAAACTTGTCTCATTTGTTTTATTTGGATGCTCTTTTTAAAGCAGCATATGACTTTCATCACAAATTTTTCTTCACATTTATAAAACCCCAGTGATAGCCTAATTATCACTAATCCAATAGTCTTCCCCTGCTTTCACACCTAAATCACTTCCCTAACGGTGAAGAACTTTGAAGATGACTCCATCACAAGCAGTCTGTTTGTTTACTTACCAAACCGAAACATCACTCGGGCCTTCTCAGAAATTTTGTCATGAAGTACATTGTGGGAATGGGAATTCTATGCAGCTGCAGCAACAACAAATATGGAATCACTGTAAGTCAATTGTAATCTAATAATACAGGGTGTGTGATCGTGAAAAACAATACGTAGACATCAGTTTCATGGCTTTTTCTGAATATGTCATTGTGTAGGCTTATCATACACACCTGGCAAGCATGCAGGGTATGGGTGGGCCCTCACCGCTCACTTACTCCTTACAGTACGTGTATGATGGAGTCATCTTCGAAGTTGTTCACTGTGCAGGAAGTGATTCAGGTGCATAAGCATGAAAAGACTAATGGATTAGTGATAATTAGGCCATCACTGGGGGTTTACAAATTTGATGAAAAATTTGTGGTGAAAGTCAAACACTGCTTTAATGACTGCTGGGCCCAACTTCTGAATCAGACTTTCAGAGCTTGTGTTTTTTTATTATTAGGTGTTTTTTTGTTTTTATATTTCTTTTCCTGACTGAGCTGTGGTTCAGGAGTTACACTAACAAGACTGTCAAATGATTTTGTCACACAAATGTTTGACAGAGTTAACCATTTTACCGTGTCTGTAAGCTAGTGTAGCTTTAGCTCACCCATAAACGTTTGCTCTTCTCCAGTGCCATTTTATCCAAATATGATCACCTCTGATTCCAAAGCCAAGATTGCCACAAACTTATAGCTTCAAATCTGCAGTTGACAACCAGTGGGGAACATCACGGTGGCTCTACCCGCTTCCTACAGGAACTGAAGAGAGGCACTCATGAATTACTGAAAGAAGGAAGAATTTCAGAGGCTGTTTTCATGGATAAGTCTGCCGGTTGGAAATAGAGTTAGCTGATGTCATCAAACAACCAGCTCCAAACATAACACAGACTTCTACACCAACTTCACATACAGAAGTCCTGCGTATTGATCCTTGAACCTGAGTCAGAACTTTAGTCATTGTGTAAGCTTTTCAAATTCAACTTCTGCACATAGCCTCAATACTTTATCCTTTCTAGTAAAATAGCACTAATCTCAGTGGGATTCATGAACTGGTTAAATCAAGGTCAAATAAAATAAACCAATATTGGTTATAACTGGCTTTAGGGCAGATTTCCCATTTATAGCCTCAGACGTCCCCAGAGATCACATGGGAACCTAGTTCATCTCCCCTGAAGAGCCACAGAGGTGTAACTGACTCCCCTGATGATCCAAAGGGAGTCAATACACACTTATCCACAAGACCTCTTTTTTTTTTTTTTTTTACGTCAGTGTCTGGAGAAGCAATTCCTTTGCAGTGACAGTTTGTTTAAAATTTCTAAAAAGCTGGTATTTAATAACAATCTTACAAACATTCCAAAAATTTTTCGGTCAACAGTGAGGAAGACTCACCTGAAAAGACAAGAAAAAAAGACTTAACCTCCAGACAATGACAGTTGAAAACTAAGACTGAAACTAAAATCTGCAGTGGAAAAAGAATAAATACCACAGAGAAGAGTGCAGCAAGAAATAAAACAAAATACCATTCCAGGTGATGTTACAGGTTATGTATTTGTTCTTTTTGCCCTTTGAAGGCTTTCCTCACCATGGCTGAAAAGCTAAAACTACTACTCAAAAAGAAAAAAATAGTTTCAGGAAAAACAAAAATCCAAAACTATTTACAACATTGTTAAACTAACTAAAACCAAACAGAAAAAAGAGAGAAACTATGAGAATGTCAAACCTAAGTCTGCTCCTCATAGTAAGTCTGCAGAGTGCTGCTCAAAAGGTTCAGCTCAACATCTGCTCAACATCTATGGAGGCCCAAGTGTTTTGGAAACTAAATTTCATTGTTCTACTAATAACTTCAGCTGTTTAAGTTGTTTAAAATAAGACCCAAAAGAACTGAGGAAGGCTTTTGCAGTTCAGATGCAAGAAAATAATAAAAGCTGACATGTTGATGCAGCAGGTTGGAGACATATGAAGCATTGGTTCTGTTTTTTTTCCTTCATGGATTGTTAATGGTTCAGTCTCATGCACTAAGGTCTAAGTATCTATTCTATAGTAATTAGCTGCATAACAGCTTCAGTTCCTGAGGTGGGTAGATGTAGTTGCCTTGTTGTTTACCACCTTCATTTGTATTTTCTCTCCTACCAATTAATAAATTGCAACACATATGCATTACTGAGACCTGGAGTTTTGATGGACCTCCGTTGTGACATAACCTGAATACTGTTCCGTTCATGGATGTATTTATTAATAAGAAGATCTCCTACCTGGCATGTGAACGACCCAACTCTCTTGACTTTAGAAACACTTAAGAGAACATTTTTCACAAATGGCACTTTAACCACATCCTTTTAAGTTTACCAGTTTTAGACCTTGGAATTGAGTGTCTGGTTCACTGGAATAAAAAAATAATAATAATAAAATAAAGACCTTTCAATCTTTATTTTTTTATGTACATATCTAATTTGGTAAATAGGCATATTGAGAGTGCACACATATGTAAGTGTTTCTGTTGTTTCTGTGTATGTTAGCTGCACAATGTCTGATGCAATTTTGGCCAGTAATGAAATGCAACAATCGATATTACAGAGACATAGTGAACTTGTGCTATTACACAAACAGTGCTTGTTGTCTTGGTAAACTACACACATTCACAGGAGTTCAACAGCCTCACACCAGTCTTCCATCAGCCCCTGCGAGTGGCACACATAAATAATCATCTGTATCCATAGATCATGGAAAATATTTTGGCTGCATTTTGTGAGCAATATGTCATTTACTTTTTTCATGAACAAAGATCCACATTGTTCTAACTATTATCAGCATAATGCCACTTCTTCTTCTCCCAAATCTTAAGTTTGCCACTCCTCTATACTGATTTTTACTTCCCATATTTGTTCAACAAACACAGGTTATATTACCCATCATACATAAACCTGACTGGTTACAAGCTGTTTTAACTCACTTCTATACTGTGAGATTTTGTCTCTACTGAATGCACAGGAATAATTAGGAACTAACTGAAGGAAGACTTTTGATGGAGGTATACCACAGCTGCCATCAGAGTTGCACACTAGATAGATTACATACTATACTTCATATTAGTATACAGTGCAGTACATCAAATGTGAAAAAGTACTGTGTATAGTTACATTATTAAAGAAACCATCTCCGTCTGTATCTTGAAGAATGTGCGTACATGTGTCTGTTACTTTGTCAGTATATTGCAATATTCTATGGATTATTACCAATTATGGACCAATGATATTTACAGTATAAAGGCTTCACACAGTGGGAAGTGCATTCACAACTGGATTCATCAATCTCCTGTGCTGAGCTTTCTCTGTTCCCTCAACCTTGTTCCAATAAATGTTTCCTGTGTAATAACATAGCGTTCCTCAGTTTTCAGTGTCTGTCTACATCTGCTCACCAATCACTCAACACTCATGACCACCAGAATTATAAGATAATTATGTTACCAAGGAAATAAACACCTTGCAACTTCTGGCAAATAATTATATCGGTCAAAAATCCCACTTTATGTGCTACATACACAGTATTTATATGTGATGTTCAACATACTTTTGTGTAAATAAACAGTAAGGGGCATCTGATCAGAGCACCAGTCTCACCAGTATGTGTGTAATACTACTGACTCCCAACTATTGGGCTCTGTTTGCCTTCTGTCATTGAGCCTGTTTACATGGACATAAAAATTCAATAACCAGGAGTAAACGGATAATTACCCTGCCCCCCGAAGGGGACGCAAGGGGTATTGTTTTTGGTTCGGTTTGTTTGTTTGTTAACACTCTAGCAGCAAAACTATAGGTTGAATTCATAACAAATTTGGTTTATGGATTGCCAGTGACCCAGAATAGATGTTATTACATTTTGGGAAAAATAGGTCAAAGTTTCAATTTTTTATGATTTTTTTTAACCCCCCCATTTACTTATAATAGGCAAAATTTCTCATGTCTGTAGCAGCAAAACTATTGGTTGAATTCATACCAAATTTGGTTTATAGGTTTACAGATTGCCTGTGACTCAGAATAAATGTGATTACATTTTGGGAAAAGTAGGTCAAAGTTAAAATTTTTTCTGAATTTTTAAAATCTATTTTCTTCTCCCATTTACTTACAACGGCCGGAATTTTACATCAGTGGAAACATTTTTGTTTCAATTTACTCCAAACTTGGCACATATATAGAGGCAATTGATATGCTGACATTAGCACAAGCGTTAGACATGATGACATCAGCTGGATCTATGCCAAAATAAAATACAACACATGCGAGGGGCGGGGTTTGTTGTGCTTGGCATCACTTATTGTAATAATTGGGTCTGACATGTTCACATGCACTTCAGAAATACTATAATACAAAAAAAAAAAAAACTGGTTTGGATGTTTTAGTCCATTATGTTTTAGTCTTTTGGCATACATAAGCACATAGAGATGGTAAACTCAAACTTCCTATTATTGTTTTCTGCTTCCTATGTTGCTTCGGTTTTCTATGATTTTTTTTTTTTTTTTTTTTTTTTAAACACATGCTCAGATGTAAAAGACTGAAATAAATCAGAATGACAAGTGTGCATGAAGACATCAGCGTATTGGGGAGAAACCCAGGTGTGTTAATCCAATTTCTTATAATCAGATTACTGCTGTTATCTGATAAAAGCATATCACATTATACTGCTTATATGATCACTTAACTGGATAACTCCAAAAATCAGATAATAATTGGAGTATTAATGTGCATGTAAACAGGCTCAGTGTCAAATGATGCTACGCCTGCCTCATATTATGGGATATTTACACTGGAAAAGGGCCCAGAGCTTACACACTGCAATATTTACCATGTACTAATATGAAATATACATAGTATTGGTTTCACACATAGTAAAAAACCTTTATATGTAATTCTAGATGTTGCCTTTAACTTGACATTTTTACTTAAAAAACTACATATGATTGATTAGATTTGACACAAAATTGTTCATATCATTGCTAACATATTAACTCACATTGATGCATGCAAATGTGTATGTATTTATACTTGCAGTTTCTTATCACTTCTGCAGCACACTACCCTTTTTTCTAAATTTCCCAAGCCATGTATCCATATTTAATGTCATGGAGTATAAGAGGTAGCTGTAATGTACCTTAAATATAAACTGTGTAATACAGGATCATGAGAGTTGTTGTTCATGCCAGCGCTGCTAAGGAAATTCTATTTAATAAGACTCTGGTATAAATAATGTTTACAGATGAGGAAATATGAACTTTTATTCATGACATGTTTAGTAAGATCTATATGCATTAAGTTATTTCACTGTAATGAAATAAACACCAGTAATGTAATGTTAATGTAATGTTGCAACTACAGGCAACCGATGAAACAGGCTTTTGAGATAATAATTATAAAAAATAACAATAATAATAAAATAAATAAAATTATGGATTTCTTTGAATTTGAACATTGTTGGAAAGATCTGATAAGACAAATCAACAAAAGATATAGCAAATGCTTTGCAGTGTTTTTCAAATGTAAATGTTATTACAAATATTAAGTGCTAGAGACCAGTCATTAATAACCCATAAACATCCACTGGCGACCAATATCACGTACTGATATAAAAAGTTAAATACCTGTTGATTCACTAATCCTATCAATACTTGTAAATTATTGGAGTAAAACACAATTTGTCATCTTTTCATGGTCATCAGATATGACCCATTTGTCTGTTCAGAGGCTCAGTAGTGAACGTGGAAACACTGTCATCTTCTACAAGATAAAGTCACCTGTAAAATCCATGAAGTTTGATAAATGACAGTGGATGGTGACACTTGGTTTATGTTCAGTTAATGAGAGATTTTACAGGAAAAGCTGCATTTTTTTCAGTTTTCTCTGTTTCTGATGTAATAACTTTGAATTTAATCTGAGCTTTTACGAACATCTACATGATTACTGAATTGCATATAGGAAAATACTCAGGAAATAATAATAATAATAATAATAATAATAATAATAATAATAATAATAATAATAATAATAATAATAGGAAAATTATCATGATCATTTAAAAAAAAAACACCTATATTTAAAAAAATAAAAAAAAACAAACATCTGTATGCATGTGTACACCATGTATACTACCTTAGTCCATTGCTTGCACTGATCAGCACTGTCGTCAGCAGAGAAGAAGTCTTTCTTACAAGGAACACAGGTCTTCTTTCCATTATCTGATTCTGCAATTGACAACATAAATTAAAGCATGTTTTTAGGTTTCAAAAAAAAAAAAAGAAGAAATAAAAAAGATAGGAAAAGTACATGATTTACACTCAAAATCCTCACAATAAAGGAGGATAATATTACAATAAATTGCAATAAATCACTCAAGAAAGATTAAATGGAGAGAGAAATGAATTTGTGAACTGCCACAAAAGTAGTACCGGGTCTTGATAGGTTAAAGCAGACATTTTTAAACATAATGGGTACAATAGTTACAATAGTTTACTGAAGAAGTCACTTTTTCTTTAGTTTTGTCAGTTTGTGATCTAATAACCTTCAACTTTAATCTGAGCTTTTATTAACATCTACATTATCAGTGAATTAAATACAGGAAATAAATGATTTTCACAAAAAATGCAAAATACAGGGCATAATATTAGAAAACAATGTGATAAATCATTTAAGAAAGGTTAAAAATAAAGGGAAAATTCATTTGTGAACTGCCACAAAATTAGCTGTGGGACTTTATGGGTTAAACACAGAAAGAAGATGGTCATAAAACCTAATGAGATGCAGTAAGTCATTGTGTATAATTCAAGTGGCATTGTGCAAAATGTGGCCACTGTGGTATTCATGAGGATATCTTCGGCATACTGCAGATTTTTAAGTTTGTCTCCCACTAACATATTCTTTAGGTCAGAATCAATATACCAGCAGTAGATAGCGTGTAATTTTGAACACAGCCCCATCTCTCCTTCTCTTCTCTCCCTCTTTTCTCTGTACGAGGAAAATTGGTGCTTCAATCCATGCAACTCTAAAAATACCAATACATCTTACGGACTATAATATAAATTTATGAGTTCACCTCGCTAGTTGAGATGATTGGCTCTTTGTAGAGATTTCTCAGCTTTACGTTTCATGTTCCATTTCAAAGCTTTGTGAAAAATGAATAAACCTTTATGTCCAGATGCCTAGTTTGCAATCTAACCTCTCCCAGTTCACTACTTCAGTAAAGTGGAACAGAAAAGCAGCCTAATTAGACAATGCCTTAATATCTACTTCGCTTTCTCGACTTCTTTTGTGGCTATTCCCTCCCGCTCACTCTCTAATGACCAGTATCACATAGTTATGATAGATGGAGTATGTCACCGTTGGTAGTTCTCGCCAGTCCCAATATTTCTACCCACAAACCCTCTCTCTCGCTCTCACACATTCTCTTTCTTGATGATGAGTGATGAAGTAGGCCCATGCTGGTACCACTCTCCTGCTCTGTCACTCATTAGTATCCCCTCCCTACTTTGTGTCTCGATTGCTCTCACGTTATGATAGATGGGTCAGGGCGGAGCTGCAGCACTCTAATCAATCTGCCTGTCAATAAAACCTGAAACCACTCCAAGCTGTGAGGTGCATATTTTGCTGCCTCTATATACTGTACGGCATGATGTGTTTGAGTGCGTGAAGAGAGAATAAGGATAGAAACCGAAAATGCGCATATATGTTGAAAATCGAAAGGCTTTAAACTTGCTTTCGGAAGTTATAAATACTGCTGAAATCTTTAAGAACTAAGTAGGGAGTTACAGCAACTTTGAATTCTCCTTAATGAGAATGATCTTCAAAGACTAAAGCAATAAAGAACATTTTTCCAAATGCATGCAAGTTATTTTAGAATCTTCAAAGCTGGCCACAGTAGTGAGTGTTAACATAGATTTGGTAAACATTTGTTGTGCTTGATCAAAGCTGATGCTGTCCAGTCGAGGAGGAGCTTTATGTTTTACACTACTATGCATGTCTGACACCTAAAGGAACTTGATTAGTAGGATACTACACACAGCATGATCATCAAGTGGTGCAGGGCAAAACAAACCCTGCCCCTCACACGTATTGTAGTTTATTTAGGCATCAATTCAGCTGACGTCAGCATATCAATTCACTCTATATATGTACCAAGTTTGAAGTAAATTGAAACAAAATCGATGTTTTTACAAACATTTGAAATTTTGCCCATTATATGAAAATGGGAGAAAAAAAATGTAAAAAAAAAAAAATTCAATAAAATTTGAACTTTGACCTACTTTTCCCAAAAAGTCACTACATCTATTCTGGGTCACTGGCAATCTATAAACCCAATTTGGTATGAATTCAACCAATAGTTTTGCTGCTTCACACATGTGAAATTTCTTCCATTTTAAGTAAATGGGGGAAAAGAAAGATTTAAAAAATTCTTTAAAAATTTGAACTTTGACCTACTTTTCCCAAAATGTGATCAGATCAATTCTGGGTCACTGGCGATCTATAAACCCAATTTGGTATGAATTCAACCAATACTTTTGCTGCTAGTGTGTTAAAGAAACAAATCAGGGGGGAAGGGGGGGTTAAAGTCTTTTAGTCTATTTTACTTACCAACGGGAATTCATGTTGTAATCCATTTTAATCCAAGGTGGAAAATCAGCTAATTTTTCAAGTTTATACTTCTTCCTACTCCTTTTCAACCATGCAAAATTCAGACTTGCATGTACTTGAAGATAGATTCTGTACATTCAAATGTTATTTTGCTTTTGTCTTATTTTGTGTCTTTGAATGTTCGAAATAAACAAAATAAAATAAATAAACAATTTAGATGGCAGACTATTCATGACCTGGACTTTCAAAATAGCTAAACTGTAATAAAATATGTGAATAACTTGCGATTTAATTTAGATTAAATAAAAACCACAGCACCTTCGAAGTTATTTCTGGATTACTAGAGTAAAACTCATCAAAAACCAAACAACAAGATATATAACCAGTGCTTATGCTCAAAAACTACTTTTCCCAGCCTATACAGTGCTAAATATAACTTGAAGTAAATCCCTAGTCATGGCTACCAGTTTGTGACTTTCAAAAATTTCTCCTGAACATCCGTCTTTAACAGGAACAGCCCCCAGAGAAGCCTGACAAACCGTAAATCTCCTGCATCAACACTTTCAGGTTTTTTTTTTCTCAGGTTAAAGACATGGCTGATTCTGCTAGAGCTCAGTAGAGGTCAGAAACTGCACCATATCAGCAAGACGATGTATTAACCCTCTCAAGAGTCAACATATAAGCTATATTCTGCTGACAAACAGCAACGCAATCAGACTCCAACTACTGCCACTGGAAAAATCCAGTTTTGCACTGCCTGAAGAATCTGATCCTGGTGGTCATCAGCTGGCCTTTGTATTTCATATTTTTGTAATTTGACATAGGATTGTGTAACAGGACCAGTGTTGTAAGGGTAATTTTTTTAAAGGTATTGGATGCATATTATTAGTTGGCCTGTAAGTATGTTACTGCATTTGATGACATTTTGTGTTCACAGTGTTTGTCTTTGCTCACAAACTGATTTTCTAGTTGATAATAGCTGCGTCACTCATGTGAAATGCTATTGTCTGATTTCAGTCACTGCAGGTGTGTGTCTTTTTTTTTTCAGCAAAAGTGTAATAAATGCTCTGTTAAGTAATAATTATTTCACCCACTAAAACTGTGCTTTTAGTTAGAAATAGGGGTGTGACGAGATCTCACGAGATTAAATCATGACAATATTTCTTGTTTAAGTGAAAAGCTTTCTTACAGGCTCAGGGCAGAAGCCTGTCAGACTGTGAGCTACCCAGACTTCTAGGTAGGAGGTAGGTAAGGTATACTCAGTGCCAATGAAAACGCAACACTTGAATGTGTTTTATTGTTCCTGAGCTGCATCAATATGTTTAAGTTTCACCTGTGTAAGATAATCCCAGACAATTTCTTAACAACCTGAGACGGGTTGAGCTATTGTCACGCTTGAATGAACTTGTTTGCATTCATAAGACTTGTTTTTGTCATTGCTCAGCAATGAACTGTTTTACTTAAGGAATTGTGGTCAGTTAAGGAGTGGTCATGTTCTGTATATAAAGGCAAGCTGAAAAGCATGAAAATCATTTGCAACTAGAAGCACTCGGAGAGCGCAGACCTCCGCCAAGGCTGATCAGTGCCCCCCCCCCCCCCCCCCGATCACCACCAAAATTTAATCATTTCTTCCTTATCCCATTTCCAGCAAACCCTGAAAATTTCATCCAAATCTGTCCATAACTTTTTGAGTTATGTTGCACACTAACGGACAGACAAACAAACAAACAAACAGACAAACAAACAAAGAAACAAACCCTGGCAAAAACATAACCTCCTTGGCGGAGGTAATAACTCAGCGATGCCTAGACTGACACGTGACCACAGATGCCATGCTATGGGACTCCTGGAGGCCGGAATCTCTGCTCGGCAATTTAAGGTATGATTTTACGCAAGAATACAGCATAAATTAATGTTACCTGACACGAAATGGCAATCACAAATCCAGGTTTCGTTGTCTGGATTCCAGTGATCCAGCTGCTTCTTCTGTCTTTGGCTTTAGGTCACCGCTGAAACGATAGCTCCAAGTGCTTTTTAAACCTATTTGTGCAATCAATGGCACAACAGCTCTGCCCCATTTTTTAGATTGTTCTAAAGTTTTCGCAGTATTCAAACCAAAGCCGCTACTCATCTTCCTCTTTCTTCAACTCAGCTGACGTAACCGCGGTGACGTCATGTGCATACCCTCTATACAAGGAGATAAATTAGGTCATTTTCTCAACTGGGTTGCACATGGATGCAGGTTATAAAATATTTCAAAATGCACCTACATTGTTTTGTAAGTCTGTTAAATGAAAAAGTGGTTAAGTATTCAGTATTGAGTTTGTAGAAAAGATTAATGCATTACAGTAAACAATCTCAGATCAAAAAGAGGTTTCACAGAAATTATGACTATCTTCTTACTGTTATGGAAATGTTCAACTGATAACCCACACACAAAGAGGAGGAGAGAAAGTTAGAGTTAAAATAAATAAATGCATTTATTGAGAAGTCAATCACAGAGAAACTCTGTAAGTGAAGTCTGCTTAAACAAGAGAAAACTAAAGATTATATAGAACCAAATCCAACCCCCTCAAACTATGATGTCATTCCTTACGTACATCGTACCACCCCATACTACTCCTTCTCTGCTCCGTGAAGAGGTCATGATGACCTCTCCACTCTAACCTTGCTTGGATCCAATCTGGAGTGCAGGCGCCATCCTCTATCTACACATTCAGACATTTAGGTGTTTGGGTTTTAACTCAAGGCAAGAACTCCGTTCCTGGGTTGGGGGTGTTACAGAGTGGTAAACATCACACATAATGAATAATGACTCAGCATTAAAAGAAGATGTACTAACAGTATAAAATATAAAGAGTATAAAACATAAAAAGTAAATTTTTCCACCACATTACTAAACAGAAGATATTTGAAGGAAAAGCCTACCTCTATTATAATCCTCCTCATATAGGCCTGGTACCTTCTGCAGCTGAGAAAAAAAAGGAGGAAATACAGTATTTATTTTATTCTTTTACACTTGATCCTACTACAACTGCTATGTTGACATTTTTTGACAGGTACTGTAAGTATGACAGATTCCCTTGTAATGTTTAACTTTAACTACACTTTATATGAAGTAAGTCATGAAACAATCACTCAGGCCTTTTTACAATGTATGCTCTGGTCTTCAATGTTTTTGCAAAAGTGTCTCTTTCATATCTGAAAAAACAAATCTTTCTTTTAAGCCTTTTAAAGATCTTTATTTTTAGATGAAAACAAGTTAAGTGATTTAATCTGTAATTAAGAAGCGAGCTTTATTAATAAGCTTGACAACTAATTATAGTGCCCTGACGTTACCTGATGAAACATTGTTGAGACGTTTCTGTAATGAGATGTTGTGGCAGGATTTGTGACACACATGACTCCAGTATTTTTTTGTACTCCGTCTGTCACCTATTTAATATAAAAGGAAGCATTTATCAAACGGATTAAATGTTTTGACAGAACCATGAAGAGAGACGGAAATACTGAAGAATAGAAGAAATGTGGAGTGAATTGACTGGATGAAAGGCAATGAAGCAAAGAATAACAGGCAGAGAGGAATGATGTGGAGGAGTCCTCCCTCTGTGAACTTTGACTACAACTCCATGACCTCCCATCCTGTGCATTTATAGTAGAGCTGCCCTGCACTCTTTCAAAGTCATCTTCAATTCAGTGCAATTTATCAGCATGAATACTGGTGCATTTTTAAGATGTCATAGTAAAATGGCAATTCACCTCACAGGAATAAGCAAAAAAAAAAAAAAAATAGAAAGCAGCAGTGAGTATTTCTTTGACTCCGCTGCAGGTTTAAAAACCACTATCTCTTTACAACTTTCTCTTCAATCACCCATTTTATAAACATCTACACATGAAATAATTCTGAGGCCAAAGAAAGAGATGAAATAGTTTCTCTAAAAAATGTCAGACCTACTTTGGAACCAGCTGAAAGTAATTAAACATGAGCCATTTGTGCCTTTAACAAACGTATAAAGGTGTATAAGGCTGTATAGACTTTGGATAAAAGGCTGCAAGCATGAAACCACCAAACTGCAACTCAAGCTTAATAGATATAACAGCAGAGGAAAAACAGAAAAAAACTATGAAAAAAACTATAAGAAAAGGGCAAAGGTCAGCACACAGGACTAAAATGCTTTGCAAAGCATTTAAAGCGCTGTGTCTGATGTTATGTTCCTATATGTGCCGAGGGCCTGGGGGGCTCCTGCAGTCAGTGTTTCATATAAAAGACGCATTTTTCCACTGTATCCCATGTGAACAGGGGTCTGTGTGAGTGTGTTAGCAGCAATACATGCATTATTTTGTCAGTAACGCCTCCATGTAGCTGTTGTGGAAGACAGTTACATCCCTTCTCTACATATAACATGCAATATTTGGACACCAATACAAAAGGATGCAAATAACAGAAAGAATTTAAATGTGTGAATGCATCCTACCATATCAAACTATAATTTAGTTAAAATAGTTTAATTATTTAGTTCCTTTTCACTGTTTTGTAAGTTACCATAGTATACCGTTATAGACCGATTCATCATTATAAACTATCTGCTCTATCAGACGACCTTGCAGTGGCTGAAAGTTTCTAAAACTGAATGATTTACTTTGAGAAAAATAACAGCTCACAACAAAAAATAAGATGATAATACAAATAACTAAAAAAAATTGTGAGTTTGAAGTTCAGAGATTCATAATTATTTAGGTATATTTTACTTTTGGCTTCGATAGTCAGTTTAATAGTTATTTCCAATTTGTAGCTGTAGTCAGATATATTAAAGGAGTGATATTTTGCTTCTTTAAATGGAATTATACATTTTAAAACATTTCCCTGCGGTCTACATAAACTGTAAATGCTATGCCTGGGTCTGAATTCTTCATTAATTAAACTCCACAGGTCCATCTTCAACCCTATTTCTGAGTAATGACACCAGAAAGGTGGTTTTGAGCGCTGGCCCTTTAAATGCAAATGAACCACTTCCTGCCCCACCCCCTCCAGGTTGTTGACCATGCTGCTCTGTCCCATTCAGCCACTTGTGTTCGTTAATACAACTGATAACTGAACATTTTAAGTAATTGGTTCAAAGTTTGGACGTATTTTCAGTATGGACTACAACCGCTGCTGCTGACAAACAATTATGTCGTACTCGGAGAAATGTTCGTTGGAAATCTTGACCTTATATGTGTAAATGTCGTTATACCAACTAGTTATAGACTTAACAAATTAAAAAGGAATTCTCTCAATTTCAATCCTCTCAATTTTTGGCGGAAATAATATAAAGATGACTTTGCAGCACCTGGAGGGTTCAGATTCAAACTTTTGGAACTATTAGGGTCCAAATACACAAATAAATGAACCAAAGACTAATAAAAGTGGATTTAGCTAAATATGACCCCTTTAGCTGATTAACAAGCTGCTGTTTCCTCCTGCAAAATTATCAGGTTTTTACCTTGTCTTAAAAAGCTGTTACACACGTAGCATTTAACTAAAATTTCACAAACACTGCAGCTCATAAATTTGTAATAATTTGGTTTTCAGACACATTCCTGTTTTTATTCCAATTTAAACACATCAATAATCACCTTTGACCGGATTCAATGATTACATACTGAGTCCTGGTTACACTTTATCTATCAAGAATAAATCACATTGTTACATTCTTTTCATGAGAAAAGTAAAATTACTTTAATTCTAACTGCGTTGGCAACAGTGTAAATAACGCTGTGTGAAAGTATGTTGTTCCAATCTTCACTTCTGCTAGTTGTTGTTTACACCTTTTAGTGAGATTCACCCAAACTTCTTCTGCAAATTGCACTTCATTAACGTGTTCCAGGTTTCCCACTGCCACAGCTCTATGACTTCCATGACTTTGTTTAATGTAAACCTGAACAAATTAAAGTTAAACAGGGATTTAGCATCTCCAAAGTCAAATATGATCTTTGAGTAAGTTTCTTGTGCCGTTCCCAAAGGTCAAACGTGGCATAACAGAGCAACTGACAATAAGAGTAAGGAAGAAGCACAGCAGGGAAGGAAAAATAAGGCAAGTGAGTGAAAAAGAAAGCAGGGGAGAGGCACAGAGAGTCAAATTAAAGGGATTAGACAGCTCATTCCCCCTTAATTCCCTTATCGCCTCCTCCCACAGTGGATTGGGAGGCCGCGGAAATGTTTACATGACCCCATATCCCGCTGAAGCCAAAACAGGCACGGCCCACATTATGCTAAATCCCCCGTTTACCTGGCATAATCCTTCCCAGACAAACACTCTGCAGCCTGTTAACTCAAAGTCCAGGTCGACAGCCTGACGGGGTTGAAGGCCATGATGAAGAGGAGGACCCCATTGACGTCCGGAGGAAACAACTGTGTTTGCCTTAGGACTGATAGGGTCGACCTGGGTTATGTGGGTCTGCTTTGTGTTCTCATTCTCAAACGTGTATATTACCTGACCCCCAGAATGCTTTGCTTTGCTTTTCTATTCTAGTAACTGCAAATATATACAATACAATACAATATATACAAGCATGACATTTCTGCCTTGCTGCTTTGGGTATTTCTATATTTTTTGTGCAAAACTTTGACACTGTTATGTAGTAATTTATTATTAAACAAATGTTTATTGTGTAAACTGCACATAATGTGCACAGTTGCAGGTTGCAAGGGTATAGTATTAACCCTTTATAGGGCACTCATAAAAATACCTTAGTGTGTTACTGGAGGCAACCCAGTCTCATACCAAAATGTGAAAAACATCACAATTAGGGCCTGAAAACTGTAAAATGTTCACGTTTTTTTATCCTGTTCTTTGGTGATAGCAGCATCCGTAGCAAACATAGCGTTGCAATTTCACATTATTCTGCTGAGATGTGAAAAATCTTCGCAACAACAAGCAAGCGAGTGTTTATTTACATTCACTGAGTGAATTTTATGAAAATTAAATATATATTTATCGTTAGAAATGTAACCAAAACACATTTTATGCAGAAACTAACTCAAAATATTGATTTTGTCACTAAAAATGAGAGAAATGTCCACCACGTTTTTTGTTCGCACAGCTGGAATCTTGACAGTCACATGACTTGAACGCAGGCCAATGGAAAAAGAATAGGATAATAAAAAAAAAAAAAACGTTTTACAATTTTCAGGCCCTAATTGTGAGACTGATATGTTTTGTACTGTTGACAAACATAGCTATTTCACATTTTGATATGAGACTGAGTTGCTGGAGGACATAAGACTATCATTTCTGTGAAATAAAAAAAATAATAGAAATATTTTCATGCAGAAAATCAAGGTTAATGAAGACACCATATTTGGTTCCTTACTATAAGTGGCAAAAAAAAAAAAAAAATCCAAGAAGTATATTTAAAATTCCAAGAAAAACACATGTAAGGTGAAAGGAACATGCATTTAATAGCACTGGATCATCATTTTCAGAACATTACAACAACATAAGTCCTGTTAGGTACTATTACTTCATGGTACCTAACAAAGCAGGTACACTCACTGTTCATGCAGAGATGGACCTTACAGACCCTGTAGACCACAGTGGTCCTGAGATTGTTGACTCACTGTCCTCACTGTAACTGTTGCTGTCACTGTCTTGTAATGTGAGTGGAAATGACCAAAAATAGTCACTTGCTCAATAAAGAGTTAAAATTATCTAAATCAAGCCCCAACTCTATCTAAAAGCTCTGTGTTGTTGTGAGGGAGACAGAGGGTCTAGGCAATGGATGAGATCAACAAATTTTAGCAAGTCTGGATAGCAGCATGAGAGTGGAAATTTCCTCGGTTGATAGGTGAAGTATGGAGTCTAAATGAGTCCAGCACCAGGGAAAGAGACCCCCGACTCTGAGAGATTTAGAGGCTTAAAAACCAACAGGGTTTGTGATGGTAAGATTCAGAATTTAGAGGTCTGATCTCTCACTTATGGGTGCCTATGTTTTTCATTCCATATTTTCCCTCCTTCCTACAAGGGAAAGATCAAACCATTTTTTGGGTAATTGGAAATGTATCTAAATTCCTTCCTTAGTATTCCTTAAAGAGGACCAATTATGCTCATTTGCTAGTTCATAACTTTGTTTTGGGACTCTACTAGAATAGATTTACATGCTGAAATTCTCCCAAAAACATAACCTTTCTTATATTGCACACCTCTTTTTGCTGTCTGCCTGAAATGTTTCCTTTTAGCTCCTGCATCTTTCCTGTAGTTTATGTGCACTATGCTGATTTACTGATGTCTATACTTTTTAACTATGCATTTGTTTGACATGTACTTGTGGAAACAGTCTGAATGCTCATTGAAAACATCTGCTGCAAAGACACAAGGTAGGTAGCAGAAGGCGAGTGTTGGGATAAACAAATACATTATGTAGCTGTTTGAGTATTGACCTAGTATAGTAGATTCAGACCTACCTCAAGGAAACTAGTGCTTCGGCTGTATTTTGCTTCTCGAACACTCCTACAGACTTGTGTGAAGGTGGGGTCTGTTTATTTGAGAGTTGAGAACATAAACACTGTGGCAGAAAGAGGAAATAGCATGTTATTTTTTATTTTCCATTTTTCCACTATGCCACATGCTCTCCCAAGTCTTAGCTCATGTTACTCCAAATGAAAACAGCTACACTGAAAATACACATTTGAATCACATACTAAAATATATAAATGTATGTGCAATTGAGGAAAAAAAAAAAACACACTGTAATCACACAAAGCACAACATTTTAGATCTACCACAAATAATAGTAATTTTTAGGGGGGTGTTATTGTTATTATTATTGCTATTTTTTTATATCAGTATTTTATTATTTTTATTATTTTATTAGTAACTTATACTATTTTTACTAAATGCTGCTGACAGTCGGGGACCTGAGTACAATATTTAGTTTCTGTGTATTTTTATATGCTGAAATGACAAATAAACTTGAATCTGATTTATTAATCTGAATCGGATTGAATCTGATAATTCATATTTCCAGTATTAGGAAGTGGCAGCAAGTAATCACTCTGAATTCTGTCTCGATTATCATTCTACACCACAACATAAAACTGACTTTTTGGATTCTAAATATGTCAGTATCTGCAGTGTTGGTAATGTACAGTATGCATCTTTTACTTAATCAGTGAATCACTTGAAAAAAAGGATTGATCTTCTCTCATCTTTGAACATGAGATGCACACTTATTTATCTACATCTCTTTAATTATCAAATTGATTATATTTGTCTTTTTTTTCTAGTATTGATCATTTCTTCTCTGCTACTTTATGTATTCTCGCAGAGCAACTGTAACACAATAATTTCCCCTGGGATTAATAAACTATTCTGATTCTGATAAGAAAAGAACAAAAAAGATCATATTATGTGATGAATTTAGTACATAATAACTGCACCTACTCAAGAGGAACTCGGAAATATGGAAAAATAATTGCATTTCCTGCCTATAATTGCATATTCTAACCCATAACATAACATTGTGATGTCAAACACAGAGCACATACTTTCTGCAGGAGAAGAGGGCATCATTATAACTGCTTCCAGAGACTCTAAAGCATATTTATGTGTGCTATATGTGTCTTTCTGTTATTTTTAATACATTTAAGGGTCAGATGTAACTCTGCTTTTGAACATTGTAATAATGAAGCTTAAGTCCTATGAAAAAAACTGAATTATGAATGTAGTGGCTTGTGTGTGCCTTAGTTACCGAGAAGAGAGGAGTAGAAGATCAAAAGACGACATATACAGCAAAAGCAAAGCCTCAAGGGGCTATTTATAATTCAATCAGGAAAAAGACAACAGTTTTGACAATGACTAAGGTTCAACCCTATAAGTAAGTGGAATCTTTCACATTCCTTGAGGGTATTTACATGCGAACCTGTGGTTGAGGAGCAGAGCGGCACATACTGTACACCGAAACGAAGGCAAGGAGACAAGTCAGGTAGACAGGCTGCGCAGATAAGACATGAATGTAACAAAGTGAAAGCAAGTGTCTTCCTGCTTGAACTAGTGCTGAAAGCTTCACTGGAAGGTAAGAGAGCAACAGGGGAGGAAGAGGAGGAGGAGGAGGTGTGAAGAGAAGGGAAGGGAAATAATAGATGACACCTGAGGTAAAGGAGGAGGAACAGGGAGTTCGCTGTGAAGACAGAACATGGTTTGGGAACATTTTGAAAATAAGCTGTGTGTACAGGAGCTCACAGGAGAGAGGGGCTTTGGAGACATGGAGGGGAGATGTTTTACTGAGAGAAAACAGAGAAACAGGAGAAACAGATGGATATGTATATGAACTGGATGTGTATGATTTAATACACAACCTAAACAAACAAAAAAAAAGTCACCACCTGATTTAACCAAGCACAAGGTTCAGATCCTTCCATTAAGGTCATAGGTACTGTATGTTTCAACTGCAACAAGTTATTTAACCCTAACTTTCTTTAGAATAGAATAGAATAGAATAGAATAGAATAGAATAGAATAGAATAGAATAGAATAGAATAGAATAGAATAGAATAGCCTGTATTGTCATTGTGTGTTCAATTAAATTAGGGGTGCAACTCCAGTCAGTGCAGCAGTATTAACAAACAACAGTGATACAGAAATAAGAATAGAGCGAATATAGAACAGACAGAGAGAGACACAAAAACACAGAGGGAGACTTACAATTTATTCACGTACCTCGCAATTTCAGTCTGCAGCTGCGCCTGATTAACACTATGTATTACCATGAATAACAGTATGTATATCTATGTAAATCCGTATGTGTGTCTATGTAAAACAGTATATCTATGTAAATCAGTATGTATATCTATGTAAAACAGTACGTATACCTTAAACAACCATTTGATAGAGAGGATAAAGACTGGACAATGCCAGGAATTATCAGGCTTCTCAAAGGGTGGTTCAGGGGGCGTATTATACTTCACACTGGATTGACCTCCTGAGAGTCCACACCTGAACTGCATTTAGGATCTATGTTATGTTTGGGAGAAGACTTGATGCAGCAGTCCAAGTCATCCATTTGCATCATGGCCACAAATGTATGCAACTACTGTATATGCAAAAAAAAACAAACAAAAAAAAAACAGCCATGTTGTGACATTGCATGGCATAAATGGTTCCACAGTGAATAAGTCTAGTAATGTTAGAATTATACAGGGTGTCCCATAAGTCTCCATACATAGGAAAAATAAGCGCTTCTTGACAAACTGTTGGGTTTCTGTAAATTGGCTTAGAGTCTGGTTTTGACCAACTCTATATATAAAGTGTCATGAGATAACTTTTTTGTGATCTGGCGCTATATAAATAAATTTGATTGTTTGAGTGATTTAATTGGTTTTCCACTGTAAGTCGCTTTGGAAAAAAGCGTCTGCCAAATGCATAAACATAAACCATTTTTATTTATATAATTATGCTTTATATGACTGCCATTTTGTCGGGAACAAATTGATCCAAAACACTTCCTGTTTTTTTTAACTTGACAATAAGTTTTGCCACTGTCGTGTGAGATACTCGTCCCATGTTTTCTGTTAAATGCGCGTGCAACCATTCGACTGCTTGCTGAACCAGCCATCAGGATGATTTCAATTCGTTGCTCTTTATTCAAATGCATTCTTTGGGTTATCTGAAATATAAAGAAATACATGTTAGAACCATATATGTATGGAATGTATTATGTCTCCAATGTATGGAGACTTATGGGACACCCTGTACAGATGAATAACATACAAAAAACCTAAGCATTATATAATTAGAATGCAATATGTTATAATCATGATAACTATGTTTTGTAACTGGAATGTAATATAGTAGTTATATGATAATAGTTATGATTCCTGTATTGTGTTCATTTGCTCTAAGTTGTGTGACTTATTGACATCAGAAGGTTACAGGCTTCAAGGGGTAGAATGGAAAAATACAGAAGGAGAGTCGCAGATGGGTTAGCTTAGTTTTTAGGAGTGTGGACTGTTTATTGTTTTATTAGCCTTAAAGAGAAGATGGTAAGGTCTGTGGAGCTAGGACAGCTGTGGTGGGGGTGATATGTGAAGGGATTGGCTGAATTTAGGAGGAGGAAGGCAACACCCCAAGTAAAGAGTACAGTGATCCTTTGCCAATTCGCGCTTTAAGTTCCGCGGTTTTAGTTATTCGCGGATTTTTCAGAAATATTCATCAAAAAATAAAAAATCAAGACAAAATCGCGGAAATCCACCCCACAGCAGACGAGAGGCTGCAGCTGCCAGCGAAACGTCAAACAATGACTCACAGCCTCCTGTAAGCAACACGAGAAACGCAGACGGCCCAGCAACCGCTTACCCCGAGCGAGAGAGAGAGAGAGAGAGAACTGATTTGTTTTTTGTGCGTATGAGAGGAAAAGAGAGCTGGGAGTAGATGTGTGTGTGTTCGTGTGTACGTATACGATGGATAAGCGTCACGAATGAAGAGAGGAGAGAGTACGTATCAGCTGTTAGTATGTATGTGTGTGTTTTGTTTACTATCTACATTCTTTTCTTTCAGATGTTTTACAGTACGTACATGTACATGTATCCGATCTATATATATGCATGTATACATGTACTAATCATTGTTTTCTTTTATATATATATATATATATATATATATCTCATTTATTTCATAATTATTACATTTGCAGTACTCATATACTATTTATAGATACATACGTACATGTACCTAGGTCTAGGATAGGCTCGGGGGGCTCCGGCTCCAGTTCGCAGATTTTCGATTTTCGCGGGGGGCGCCGGTCCCCATTAACCGCGAAAAATAAGGGATCACTGTATAAAGAAGTAGGGAAAAGATAACTCAAGGCTTTTGAGGCCAGGGAGTCAGAGAGATGGGGCCTATGCTTGGGGCTTCATGTCTGATTCTCTGTAACCTTGGGAGACCACAGATCTGTGTAAGATTGATTAATGTTCAAAATTATTGGTAAATGGTAAATGGACTGAACTTGTATAGTGCATTTTCTACACTTTCATGGTGCCCAAAGCACTTTACAATTCCTCACATTCACCCATTCACACACACACTCATACACCAGCAGGCGGCTGCTGCCATGCAAGGCGCTGTTCAAAATTGCTGATTGATTGTTATTCTTAAATCCTGTTTCAGGTCTGTTTTATGGTCAAGGTAGTAACCAATGTAACAAACGCAGGGGATAGAGAATTGGAGTCAGATTTGTAAGTAGAATCCCAACAGTAATCAAAGTTAAAGATAGTCCAAAGAAATACTGCATGTAGAAGTTTGTTTTTGGCAGGCCAGTGTATAAAATATTAGGAATAATAAGCAGCAGGTTGGACATTATTGCAAAATAAACCCTGGTAGGATTATGTCAGTTTTGTTTTTGTTTCTTTTACTAAACAATAATTTCACAAAAAACTTTAAAATAATTTCACTGATTCAGTCCAATAAACTAGTCCAATAGATTCTGCAGCTGCGACTACAGGGTAGAAATTGTCTGCTCTACAGACATAATGGACTATATACTGTCAGGGACCAGAATGGAGAATTCAACAAAGTCATGTACGTAATAAGCACAGATAACGCCATCAAAATTCACTCTAAGCATCCACATCTCTATGTTGCAATATGTAGCTAATGTAGATTCTCACTGTAAACACTCAGGCCTGATTTACCATCAAATTCAATCAGCCAAATAACAGAAGAGGGATCCTTTGCTCGCAGCTCAGCACCACACATGCATTTCAATTTCATTAGAGAGCCAGATTTAATCCAAAATCTGCTCACAGCCTATTTCCAAGACACCCAGATATGCTTCACAGCATGGGGATTGGTTGGGAATTGGTTGCCCATTCTGCCCTGGCAATCTTTTTCAGTAGGTAATCACAACAAGATCTGCAGAATCTGCTCAGAAGATGGAAAGATGCTATAACACAAACCTTAAAGAGTAGATTAGGTGAGGTATGATAGGAGACTTTCGAGTTCAGTGACAGGTCAGTGTTTACTGGAAGAAACCAGTTTCAGCTAATGTGACCGTTGACAGTGTATATAAAAGAAGATGTGATAAAGTAAATGAAAATGAACTTCTGCAGCACTGCGTGGGCATCTAATATTAACTCAGGAAGGAACACAGTTAACACAAACACCACACATTCTAGATATACAACATTACAAAAAAAAGCATCAGTGACAACGTGGAAGTGAATCTACAACAGAGGAGGCTGCGACAGTGAACCTGTTTACATGCAAACAAATACTACCATCATTTGCCCATTTCTGGAGTTATCAGTTTATTTAAGAGACCATGTAAACAGGATAATCGGATATGCTTTAAGTTCAGCTTCTGTTGCTGTCTCAAAGCAATCGCCGTATTCAAGGACTACTTTTTTCTAATCTAGCCTCATAAACATTATGAAACAATCATTCCTCTTTTTTCCTAAAAACTGCATGTTATGTATATTTATATAAGATGATGTGTCACATGACGTAACACCAAGGGATTTGGATATTTAAAATCTGAAGAAGAGCACTGTTGCTTGAAACATTATGGAATAAACCTTTGCATGGAAGCTCCACTGGTATGTAGATTCTTTTCTTGATGAAATATGTTGATGCACTTAGGTTGGTTCTAAATTTCACCACAACACTAATCATTGTTTTGGTCAGGCTGTTTGTTTGACAAATATTCTGAGTAGTAAATGTGTTAATGGTTGTCATTTTGATACAGAGCAACACTGAGTTAGACAGAACTGAGGAGACATGTGGTACTCTTATATTACACTGGGTTACAAAAAAATGTTTTTTGCAAGTTGTCTAGGTTTTTTCAACTGAATTAGGACCATTTTGCACCGCGAAATCCAAAAATGACATCTGTTTTTCTCAATCAGGTCAGGTTTTTTTGATAATTTGATTTTGAAAAATTTGATCTTCTCACAAAATTGATTACATTTTTGTGACTTTATCAGTTGATTTGTTATATAGTTCTCACCCAAAATAGGTTTTAAGAGGCAAAAAATAATTTTCTAACAGGATTCCTGTTAGGTACAATGGTGTATTCACCGCAGATGTAGCAGAACACGTCAGGCTCATTTTTGCAAGATCTTCTAGTCGAAGCCATTTGATTCACCTGTAATACTAAAAAAAACATTAATCATAAATTGGCAAAAGTAAAATCTTCAGAACTCGTTTATTGCAAGAAATATGACAGAATTTTGTATCATATGATGTGAAAATGCCCATAAATGTAAGCAAAAATGTTAAAAAGCCAATATGTAGCATAGTTCAAAAAGTTGACCTGATTGAGCAAAATTAATATGATTTTTGGATTCAGCACACCAAAATGATCCTAAATCAGCTCAAAAAACCTGTGTTAACATTAACCCATAAAGACCCAAACACCCACTGGCAATCAAAACCATCAACTGATCTAAACTGTTTAATCCCTGTTGATCCACTAATCCTATCAATACATGTAAATAATTGGTGTAAAATGCAGTTTGTCATCCTTTCATGGTCATCAGATATGACCCATTTGGACGTTCAGAGGCTTCGTAGTGAACGTGGAAACACCGTCATCTTCTACAACATTGATTCACAAGTAAAACCCATGGAGTTGGATCACTGACAGTAGATGGAGACACTGGGTTTATGTTCAGTTGATCATAGATTTGACTGATTTGATGCACTTTTTCTTCAGTTTTCTCTGTTTTTTTATATAATAATCCTCAACTTTAATCTGAGCTTTCATGAACATTTTCATGATCAGTAAATTAAACATAGGAAAATACCTGATTTATACAGATAAAATGCAAAATTCAGAGCATAATATAATAATAAATGGAGATAAATCACTCAGAAAATTTAATTAGGGAACTGACATAAAAGTAGCGGTGGGTCTTTATGGGTTAATTGTATTATTTCATACACTATCTACATTACAGATTGACCTTCCTTCCTATCTTCAGTCACTCATAAAAGTAGCAATTATGTGTAAAGGCAGAAATAAACTCAAAAGATTTACTATGTAGTAGTGATGTGCTCCAAACATAGAACTGGCAACAAAAAAAAAAAAAAATCTTCTGCTAAGATGACTCATGGTTTCACTGAAGCACATCAGTCAGAGTCAGGCCAAAGGATCCCGAACCTCTCTTAACGCCACACAATTACAATCAGTCCTCAATAAGCTGTGGTTGGACTCGAGGATGCAGCGCTCACTTTCCTCTGACCTGTTCATGTCCGCCGTCTGCTTACCCAACATCCACAAAAATGGGCTCAGAGAGAACATTTTCAATAAGGTTTCCTGGAGCACAACCTGAACTTGTTGACTATTATAGAAGTGACAGTATAGTTAGGTCTTGGCAACAGATGTCAGCACATTCCTGACATCTGTGGTGGCAGTAAGTCAGCTTTAATACTGCCCATACAACCTGTTCCCAGGCTATTTACGTAGAACTATGAAGTGAACTTGTGTCATGAAGCAAATGAAGTGAAATGCACACACATGTGTATCATTTGTAAACATATAGGAAACATCCACATAACCAAGAGATCACATGTGGCAGGAAGAGACAAGAGGAAGGTGTGATCAGAATAATAATATGTTCTTAGAGAAGAAAAGTAGAAGAGCGAGCGGTGTGTTGAGAATGTTAATTACTGGACACTATGGATACCTTAAAGTCCATTATGGCTTGAGAGCTGTCAGAAAACTATTAATGAGGGTATGATGGAGAGAGAGGCTGAGACGAGGGGGGAAAAAAAAGTGGTGGAGCGAGGAAATAAAGCAGAGTGAGAAGGAACAGATCATGTTCCTGATTTGCTCTGGTAATATGATCTCAAGGCGGACACTGAAGAGAGAATTAAACAGCAATTAAAACCAGATTAACAGAGAAGCAGACTGCAAAACAAAACGAGGGAGAGAGGAGAGGAGAGCAGGTGAGGAATTTAAAGGAGGAAGAATATCAAGAAGGTATAACGGAGAAATGTCAGTGGCTAGGAGTAGATAAGTTGTAGTGGCAACAGAAAACCAAACAAGAAGAGAAACACAAACAAACCCTCGCTCAGGCCCAACTGGGTAATGCATGGCACCAAAGTGCTAATTGGAGTGAATGCGCCTGCTGTTTAATGCTAATATGTTTGTGGTGGAAGCTAATGTTTGCTAATTACAAAGCGGAGAGGAAGTGCCTGTTCCATAGACAGACACAGCAAATGTCTGCACAGCCCAAGCTGGCTGAATAATGTTTATTGGCTGTGGATAAAATCTATAACAGGCTTTCTCCATCGCTTCTAAATAACACAGAGAATGTGCAAAGTTCATGTCAGTGGAGCACAGACTTATAGACGCCTCCTGGCCTATCTGAAATTTTCCATTTAACTAGATGAGTTTCATAAAACTCAGATGCTTCAGGGTATGAAATAATGTATATTATGAAACAAATAAAGCCTAAAAAGATGCTTCAAATCATTTATGTCGTACCCCAGGGCCACTCACTTTGGGGCCTGTAAACCAGACATGGCCTACAGCTCCCTTTGTTTTGCCCACGTGACATTTGAGAAGCTCATTATTATTCTTCTGTTTTCCTATTCTATTTTCAAAGTGCAGCATAATTCTGACTGTAGTGACAAAGAAACATGCATTTTATGCAGCTAAAAAGGGAATAAATTTAGTTTTGTTTATGCATCTACAAAGAATTAAATTATTCTCTCTCTCTCTCCCCTCCATTTTTCCTTTTTTAATATTTTGTTTCAACATTATTTCATACAACTACAGAAGGGGGAAAAATCAAGAGAGAAAAAAATGTGAAACATCTGAATATTGTGTACATTAATTTTACATAACATCAATATTTGTATTTGGCTGTCAGCCCTCCATGCCTGATTAAAGTAATACTGAACAATGAGGCGTATTTTTGGTGCTGTAAACAGAATTATATGACACATTGGTGATAAAACACATCAACATCAGCAATAATGAACATTAACCCATAAAGACCCAAACATTCACCAGCGACCAAACCATCTACTGATCTAAACTGTTTAAAATCTGTTGATCCACTAATCCTATCAATCCATGTAAATAATTTGTGTAAAATACAGTTTGCCATCTTTTCACAGTCATCAGATATGACCCATTTGGATGTTCAGAGGCTCCATAGTTACTGTGGAAACACAGTCATCTTCTACAGTATTGATTCTCCAGTAAAACCCATGGAGTTTGATAAATAACAGCCATCGTAGACACTTGTTTTATGTTCAATTAATGATATATTTTACTGAAAAAGTCACTTTTTCTTCAGTTTTCCTGTGTTTTGGTATAATAATCCTCACGTTTAATCTGATCTTTTATGAACATCTATATGAGCTGTACATTAAACATTGGAAAATACCAGATTTTTACTGAAAAAATGCAAAATTCAAGAAATAATATAATAATAAATGGTGACAAATCACTTAAAAAATGTCAAATGTAGAGAAAAAAAATCATTTGAGAACTACCACAAAAGCAGCACTGGGTCTTTATGAGTTAAAAATGCATTTTATAGATGAAAACAGCTTAACTCACCCATTTCCTGTTTGAAAATCTTGCACCACCTCTAATCTGTGTTCACATGCACTTCAATGAGATTCACCTAAAACTTATTGTCTGTTTTTTATCCAGTAGACTCACATGGGGTGAAAACACTTCCTCAGTTAATTTGTTTAATTAATTTGTCCATTTGAGCCATAGAAGAATACCATAATCAAACTCAACAGGAACAGCCCAGGCTCAAGAATAGCTGCTTTTGTTCTGTGGGAGGTTTAAGAGGCTTCAGGGCTCCAGTCTCTCGTGGGAAAAGAAAAAGTTCAAAAGCAAGAAAAAGCACAAAAAATATTCTAAATAGAGCACACACATGAATGGATATTGATTTTTAAGTGAGCTTTTCTCAGATGGCAAAACCAGTACAAACACTCAAACTAACCCTTTCACAGTCTCATATGGTTCTGTGTATGAGTCCTCTGATTCTCTTTTGAACGGATGTCCCTGAACTACTCCTGTCTAACATCCGCACCTGGACGTTCAGGCCCTGATCACCTCAGTCTCAGCCTGTTTTTGTGGCTTTGGGGCTGTTTCAATCATGTAGTAGTTGGAGTTTTTTGGAGACTTTTAGAATATGTGCATCTCTAACCAAGACTAGATAGAAGATAGATGTGGGTGAAACACAGACACGCTGGTAATCCTGTTTCAAAGTAACCATCCTGCTTTTTATTTTTCCACCTACACAGGAAAAAAAGTGCAGTGTCAATATTTCAAAGTCAAGCTATTTTAGAGTATTTATAGCTCTATGGAGAGTAAACCAGCTCTAACAGTGGAGTTAAAAGTCAGCGTAAAGTTCTGCATAGATGACAGATGCAGTGTAAAATTCAGCTCTACAGAGTGATGATTAGTGCCAGTCTGCTGCAATGCATTGTGGGTACTGGACATTTTACTCATTGTGTTCTATTTTATGTGCAGGGGCTCAAGGGTGTGTGTGTGTGTGTGTGTGTGTGTGTGTGTGTGTTGTGTTAGTGTTTATTTAGGTTAATGTGTCTGTTTTACAAGGTTTATTGGCCTTTTTATGTTTATTTTTTTAAATTAATGTGACACCATTAGTCAAACCTGTAGGCAGAACAATCCTTTACCTGATTGTTGCTGATAAGTTATAAATGGTTTTCCAGTCTAGAAATATGTCTGTAGATCCTTGGCATTTTGGGAACGAACTTGTACTTGTTGCAAACTGTCAATTGGGGACCCCTGCAATTCTGTATTGTCACAATATAAACAGAAAGTACAAGCTGATGATCACAATACTGCAGAGAAATAAATATTAACTCATTATAGTAATTTTTAAACTAAATGTAGAGTAAAAGTAGCTCTATAAAGTGCAATCATTTACTCTTAACAGTGTGAAAACACCACAGTGTTGAATATTTTTGCTAGTGGTGTACGATTTTGCATATTTTGGTATCGATCTGATACCAAGTAAATACACGGCCAGTATTGCTGATTTTAATACCGATTCATTTCAATAATTAAGGTGGATGCATAATAGAATTGCTAAATGTCAAATAATTTTCATGACCTTTAAGTGTTTTTTGGTGTTTCCTTTTTTATTATTAAAACCCAGGACAGAATAAGGGCAAAGTTTATAATTAAATAGAAAATAGTTTACTATCAAGATAAGTTTTTTTCAGAAACAACAGAACAGTAATACAACAAATTTTCCTCATATATTGTCATGTCTGGAATTTTTTTCTTAAATTAACAAAGCGCACAACATGATCACTGAAAAACAAATCAAAACAATTTTTTTTTTTCAGGCAGTGTTCACAAACTGCGATACAAAAATTAAATCAGAATTATCTGTACCTTATTGCCTTTTACAAATTACTCAGCTTGTTTTTGTCTCATTTTCGGCCTGAAAATATAACCACATGGAGCTCCTCTTCCATGCCGTTCCTCTGCTCTGTGTCTCAGTCTGTGCGTGTGTTGTGCGTGTGCTGGTGGGGGGGGTGCACCTGAGCCTGAGGTTTGCTTGTTTGCGTTACGCTGCTGAGTCACATGACAGCACAACATCCAACCACGAGAGGGGGGAGGAGAAGCAAAGTGTGTCTGCTCTGCTCTACGACAGAAGCAGCGAGTCCGATGACCTGACTGTTGCCTCTTTGACAAAACACAGCAATACGCACAAGAGAAAAACGGAAACTAAAGTATTGACCTCGTCACTCTAGTATCAATCCACCCACCACTAAGTTTTACACATTTCATTGTTAATTTTGACACTAAATTGTGTAGAATTACCACTGAAAATTTGACAAAGGCTATACAGTAAATTTTGCTGTAATTTTGAGTGGAACCAAATGTTATCTGAAACTGAGTTAAATTCAACACTCCGACTTAAATTGACTCTCTGTTTTTTACTCTGTACTTGCCAAGTGAATGTATAAGGTTTTGTTGACTGAACAGCGGGAAGGATAGATTTTCTTTGCACAACTTCCTATTTAAGAATGTGCCATGCATGATGAATGAATGTGTGGCATAATTACAATTCTTTACCACAACCTTGTGATCTTCCACAGCAGGAACAGTCAGACTTCAGGCATCTACTTTCTTTAGCAGAATGAGTTCTGCAGATCGGTCATGAGCTGCATTAATGTCAAGATATTTTTGGAAATGTCTTTTTACAACTGTCACTCACAGACTGACACACATTAAATGCAGAACAGGTGGATAACTGGCAAATATTTCAATCTTGTGCAGTATTGTTTAGCTACTTTGGAAACTTGGAAGAAACTTTATGGTAGTTTATAATGATGCTTTGTCGTTACAACTGAATAGACCTAAATGGTGACATGTGAGTGAAATGACAGGCCAAGTGTTGCACTTTATAATGTGATAAATATAATATTAGGGCTACATGCTCACAATCCTATGCAGACATTGATACCATTTGTCTTTCTGCAGGATGCTGATTTATAATCTTTAAAATCTTGTTTTAGTACAGTGCTTCGGTAAGATATGTAGTCTCATGTTTTATTTTATTTTATTGGACTTTCTAAATTATTCTTACAATTAATTGGATTGATGTATTCATTGATTTATAGATTGACTCCCTGTCTTTGAACAGATATTGATAAATATTAACAGATGTAAGTCTTTTGGCATGAAAAATCTGTAAATGTAATCCTAAAACTTACTTCTTGAGCCTGACGTTTCATTAACAATGGTTTAATGATATTATTTAGCTATTTTTGAAATTATAATTAAATATTTTTGGTCTAAAATGTGGCCAATGTGAATTCTTTAGTTATTTTATATACTTGTGTTATTAAATTTAAATCATAAACTTATTTTATTTGTTTCTTAATTCATTTAAATCTACTTTTTATTTCACTCATGATGCAGTTTTAACATTTTTTTTAATTGTTTTAATGTAAGTCTACACTTGTTTTCTTTTATTAGTTTGTCTGAAACATATTGAACTGAACTAATCTGGTTTATATACCAGCAGAAACACTGCCATCGGCTTGTATTTTCCTCTTGTTTTGTATTTTCCTGTTGTATCTCTAACCAGTAATAGCATTTCACAGCATCCATGGATGGAAACACAATATAAACAAAATTTAAAAACCTTGGTTATGACTCGTCTCTGTTTCTACTCTTCTCATTAACTGCAGAGCTGACACACTGAACTAAAAGCTGTTCTTTATTTCTCCAAACTTAGGCTACATTCAAACAGCAGGTCTTCATGCACCATTCGGATTTTTGGGTGAAATCCTATTTTTTTTGAGTGTGCTCGTTCATATTACACATTAAATGCCACTTACATCAGTTTTGAGTGTGTACTGAATCCAACTCTGAAGTGACCCGCATGTGCAAAAGAGGTCCTGATGTAATACATGACCACGTAGGCACACACTGTGTTTACGGAAGTAAATGTGTTTTTCCCGCTGCTCCTCCTCCTGGGGCACAGAATTGTGACATTTGTCGCATTTCAATGATGTAAAGGTCAGATGAATGCGACCTGGCCGTTAAGACTGAAGTCGCATTTCAGAATATCAGATATGTATCAGATTAAGGACCACATTTGAAAGTGGCCTGGGTCAGATTTGAAAAAAATCGGATTTGTGCTGTTCAAACTGTCTTTAACAGATCGGATACAGGTCACATACGGACAAAAAAACATTGGATTTGGGCCACATTCGCCTGCAGTCTGACATTGCAGTCCATAAGATGACAAAATGAGAAATCAGATACTTTATGTTTTAACAGAATTCAGAAACTAATTGATAAATGAGAAAACAAAACAGAAATAAACTGTTAAGCCACAACATAATATTTTCATGTACAGTCCATAACTTTACTTTGTTTTCTATGCCATTTCAGACCAATGATTCAGTTCAGATGGTTCAATTTTCCTTCAACAATCTTAATATTCACATTTACTGAGTGGAGAGGAAAGGCCTACTCTGAAATGTTCTTTTTCAGTATTAAAAACTTTACATATTGATGCTGATTACTAGGGATGCACTGATACTGATACGTGTATCGGCATCGGCTCCGATACTTAGTGTGTGTACTCGTACTCGTACTCGTAAAAGATATCTGATACAAAAAAGCGGTATCTGTGCATCCCTTCTGATTACTATTAGTGTGTGAGTACCTTCGATGGCAGCTCCCTGTAACTCATGTGTGCTATATGTGCTATGTGCTAATGCTAATGCTACGTACTCTGTATGTCTGGATGGCTAAAATGCAGACTGAAATTCCCTACAGACATAATAAAATGAGTTGAGTTCAACCTTTAACCTTTAAATGTCCTCACTGTGGGATTAATACAGACGTATGTTATCTTTAAAACAAATGAAAGGCACAGGCCTTACTGTTGAAGCAGTTTCTCTTCCTCTGTTCATCCTCTTTATGCAACTTCTCCGTCTTAGCCGTCCTGTAACATATACTGCTAAGAGGAACCAAAAAACATCATCAGCATCAACAAAAAGCCTCAGGCTTTAAACAAAATGTCATATTCCAAAAATATAAGGAGCTGACTTAAACTCTGTGACATTTTAATCAAATAGCACTTAGATTAACCCTTCGGTATCCGGGTGCGCCTTTTAGGCACACTTTGCACTTTGTTTAAAAAACTTCATATTATTTTTCACAATTTAAATAAGGTTAGAATTCAAAAGTTTTTCATTTTTGCATGATCTTTAAAATTCTGGCCACCAACAAAAATTTGCACATTGTAAACAAAAGAAAATTACAAGACTAACATCTGTCTCCCAAGTGTGCCTAAAACGCACTATTTCTTCCATTCGATATGTATGACTAGGGCTGACCTTGATTTACAAAAATAAAATGAAATTAGAGCAAAAAAATAAATTAATATATAATATTTTATAGTTTGATCTATATGTGTGCATTATACACACACTTGGTGACAGATGCTAGTATTTTTGAACATTTGACCTAGTGCCAAAAATAATAATGCAAATTAACCAATATTGGAGTTAATCACTGACATATGTCAGGCTGCAAAAATCAAATAATATGTGATCCACTTTTTATGTAGTATATTGAAAACAATTTTTTTTTGTTTTTTGCATCCAAAAAAAAAAAAAAAAAGGTTTGTTTACATTACAAACACGGCATTTAAAGGGTTAAAAAATGTGACAATTATTGAGTATTTGGTATTTTTATTTACAGCTCAAGTTGATGAAATAGAAAAAAGTGTAAAAGAATTAAAAACAAACTGTATGAAAATTTTTTTGACATTATTCCAGAAGTGTGCCAAAAAGGCACACTTGGTGCTTAGTAAGGGCCTTGCTGGACGGGATACCGGAGGGTTAAAAGACCGCTAATTGTTTTTTCTTCACTGTGACTTCAATAGCTGTGAAGTTACAAAATGGGACTGAGCGAGCAAATGTTGAAAAAATTATGTATGTAATTTTTTTTTTCTACTTATTGGCCCATTTTTATGCAACTTTTTTTTGTTACATAGCACCACTTCATGTGAGTTGAATCACAACTACTGAAAAAAACTATAACAGCATCTAAGAATAAGCCCTTGTTGTGCAGACAAAGTCACGCACATCACAGCTCTCCACTTGTAGGCCACACAGGGATAGTGAGAAAAACAACCGTCAAAAGACAACAATGGCCGGATGCTTATGAATTTTTAACCTGAGAGGAAAAAAAGGAAGAAGAAAATTATCTAGCTTGTGGTTGCGCGAGTGTATTTAAGAAGTCCCGTAGCGCGAGTTTCTTTTATGGCTCAGCTCTATGAGGACAAGTGAAAAGGTTTATAAAGAGATGCTCTATAGACAGAAACTGCCATTAAAGTGGATTAGTGTTTACTTCCAAAGTTTGTGTATTTGTGCTTTGAGGAAATGGACACAGGGGATGACAGAAATGATGTAAGCTATGAGTTCTAGAAGTAGAGTCACATCAGAGGTCTATTTGACAGAAGGCCATGCTTTTGTAATGTCTTTTTGGTGGCAGTAGCAGCACTTTACTCCAATCTTCAACTAAGTGGTCTAAAAAAGAAGATAGCAGTCAATCATTTCACTAAGTAAGGTAGATAACTGAAAATCCCATTTTATCTTTTTTATTTCTTATGGTTCATTGGTACTAGTTTAGAATATGAAACAACCCTCCTCTTTAAAATTCCTTGCCTGTTTCCTAATCATGTCTGGAAGGAGTTACAGTATCACAGTTACATCATGAACTGTAATTTAACTTTCTATTCTCTAATCAAAATTGGAGCAGAAGTCCTTCATCGGTTCGAGACACCGCCATTAAAAAATGATACACTCCTGCAGCGGCTAAGATGTAGATGTTAACCAACCTCTCTGTTCATGCTGCAGTCTATTTACTTCACTTTTCAAGACGCTACACAGCAGTTCTTTTCAGCTTCTTCACCTCACTTTAAGCAGATTTCACCTCTAACACTCAGAATCAGTTTAATAATAAAAAATACTTGGTCTTTTGTTACGTGGCAGGCCTTCTGGGCTTGTTAGTATCACAGCAGGAGGCCTATTATTTTGGTAAATAAACCTCCACAGGCATTCTCACAACACCTGAGCTTTTAACCACCTATATATTTTTCTTTTTCACTTTTTCCTTGCCTTCTCCTTTTTCTTTTCATTTACTGCGTAATAGAGCTAATGTGCAAGGTGGAGGCTTTTGACCAGAGGACAATCTTGTTGTTCATTGCTAAATCCATATCTCTTCAAGTCTGTGTGTGTGTGTGTGTGTGTTTGTGCGTTTACTTCAGCTTGTGCATGTGTGTGTTGAATAATTGAATGGCTGTAAAGCACTTTGCACCACTGTTTTTAAAAGTAGTGAATGTATAAAGTTGCCGTGGTAGACCGTGTGTCCCTACATTATATCCTACACTGCAGTATGAATCAGTTAACAAGCGCCGACTTTTTGTTGTTTGTTTGATTTGTTTGATTTATCCTCATTTATTCTAATTTTATGCTCTGTAATTTGCATTTTTAAGGGAAAATCATGTATTTTCCTGTATTTAATTCACTGATCATGTAGATCAGGGGTGTCAAACATGCAGCCCGGGGACCAAATGTGGCCCGCCAAAGGGTCCAATCCGGCCCGCAGGATGAATCAGCAAAAATTACACTTAAGATATTAACAATCAAGGATGTCGTAGTCGTTTTTGTTCAGGTTCCATATACAGACCAATGCGATCTCAACTAAAATAATAGCATAATAACCTATAAATAATGACTTCAAATTTTCTTAGTTTAATGTGAAAAACTTAATATTACATTACATCTATAAATAAGTAAGGATAACCCCAACTTTTTCTCTTTGCTTTAGTGGAAAAACTGACATTAAATGATGGAAATATTAACATTTAAAAACTATCCTTTAACAATAAAATGGGAAAAACCTGAAATTTTGAAAGTGAAATTTTAATTATTTATTATTCTTCCTGTTATTAAATATTTTGTGCCTTTGTAGATCCAATCCGTAACATGTATGTATAAGTGGTAAATTGAGGTGTAATGTTGTTAAAATTGCACTTATTTTTCTCAAGAAATTTCTTTTTTTTTTTCAGGTTGCTCACATCATTTTTGTTTGGATAGTTTGCAAACGTACATATTTTTATAATTTAATTTTGATTGCTCTAAAACAAAGAGAAAAATTTGGAGTCGTCATTATTTACAGGTTATTATGCTATTGTTTTACTGGTCTGGCCCACTGGAGATCAACTGGAGCTTAATGTGGCCCCTGAACTAAAATGAGTTTGACACCCCTGATGTAGATGTTCATCAAAGCTCAGAGTAAATTCAAAGGTTATTACATCAAAAACAGAGAAAACTGACAAAAAAGGGACTTTTTCAACAAAATATGTCATTAACTGATCATAAACCAAGTGTGTCCATCCACTGTCATTGATCCAACTCCATGGGTTTTACTGGTGAATAAATGTTGTAAAAGATGATGGTGTTTCCACAGTCACAATAGAGCCTTTGAACGGCCAAATGGTTGTTATCTGATGATCATGAAAAGATGACAAACTGCATTTTACCTGAATTAATTAGTGGTTCAATTAAACATTTTAGATCAGTAGATGATTTTGGTCACCAGATTCTTTGGGTCTTTATGAGCTAAGTAATTGAAGAAGTACTTAAATACACTGAATAAGTTTTTATAGTAAAATAAGACACATTTTTATACTCAGGTTAAACTTGTATACATATATTATACAGGGTGAGTCAGAAAAAACGCTCTTTCCATTTAAAGAAATTGTACTGCTAAAACGGAAACACTGATTTTTCTTTTGACCATACAGTCATATTGATGTGGTTATTGAGCATGTCTGGTGATGTAGTCATAGATTTATTGCATTGCATAAGAGAGAGAAGGTCCATTGTTTATTGGGCACTGAAATACCTGCCAACACAATGTATGCCACAGTGAACAAACTTGAAATTGACAACAATTACAGGAGTCGGGGCTTTGCTTTCACACTCAGGACATAGGCCTACATGACAGTGCCCAGGGAGTTTTCATCATGGCAAGACCACAGTTTACGGATGTGCAGAGAGCTTTCACAGTGACAAAATTCTGCGAAACTGGTAGCGTCCAAGAAACCATCCGGCAGTTCCAAGACCTTGTGGGGGTATCTTAAAAACCGTGTGTATCAGACTGTTCCACAAACTCTTCAGGAACTCCGAAATCGCATCATGGCTGAAATCCAAGCCCTACGACGAACACGAATGGCGAGAAGAGCTGTGTTAGAGATGCGACAACGAGCACAGATTTGCATCAATCTGACTGGTAGCCAGGTTAAAGGTCGTGCCGGACGACTTCGTTGAGACAAAACATTTTGATGGCGAGTAAACATGCTGTAATGGTTGACAATTTCAATTTCATTCACGGTGGCATAAACTGTGTTGGTAGATATTTCGGTGCACAATAAACAATGGACATTCCCTCTGTTATGCTATGCCATAAATCAATGATTCAATCGCCAGACATGCTCAATAACCACATCAATATGACTGTATAATCAAAAGAAAAATAAGCATTTCCATTTCAGTGGTACAATTTCTTTAAATGAAAAGAGCGTTTTTTCTGACTCACCCTGTAGCCTCTACGATATTCATATTTTTATACATTCTTTGTTTTCTGCAATGCATGACCATACATACGCATTTTTCAGTTTATGTAGTAATATTGGTACAACTGGAATATACAGCAAATCTGTAAACAGTATTAGAAACAGAACAAAATATATGAATATTGTACAAAATATATGGGATTATCTGAGCAGAGATAATGAAAACAAAAGGACCATGACAGCCTCTGGGACATTCTGATGATATATAATACACAGACATAAACACAAGATTATTGAAGAAAACATCCAGTCAGTCAATCCAAGAGACTTGAAGATGCACTGAATCCAAATGGAAATGACACTAAAAACTGACTTTACCTGCAGACGCTGTTCTTTTAGTGCATGTCTGAGTGTGTATGTTTTGATACTGTTGACATGTTCCCTGCATATTTCTTGGTAGAAAAACAACAAAGCTAAAGGCTGACTAGCATAGTACTGTATATATCTACAAATACACAAAACATCAACCACAATTACTACTTTCTTTTATTGTGTTTTTTATCACTTAAACTAGAGATGTGTCCCTGTTTTTGTTTTCTAATTGGTTTAAATGTATTTGTTGAAAAAACTTGATATCATGAATGATGAAATGGAAAAATTACACTGAAGATATTAACAGTCGAGAACGTCCAGATCATTTTAGTTCAGATTCCACTTTCAGACCAATTTGATCTACAGTACATCAGACCAGTAAAATGCTATCATAATAACCTATAAACAATGACAATATCAAATTTTTGTCTTTGTTTAAATATAAAAAAAAAGGAAAATTACATGAAAATGTTTACATTTAGAAACTATCCTTTCACCAATAAATGTGAATAATCTGAACAAATATGAACAACCTGAAATGTTGTAAGAGAAGAAAGTGTAATTTTACCAATATTTTGTCTGTTACTAAATGTTTTGTGTATTTGTAGATCCACTGTGATCTGTTAGTTGTAAAGGTGTAAATGATAAACTCAGGCATAATATTGTTAAATTTGCACTTATATTTTTTAAGACATTTCAGGTTGTTCATGTTATTCACATTTTTTTTTATACTTTATTTTTATTTGTTTTATCAACATACAATACAACACAGAAACTAGGGGTCACTGACTGAACACAAAATATTTAAATGACAGACAGTAGTAGTTGTGCATTGTTTTGTTTATACTCCAGCCATTTTCTCTAGTGCTTTATGAAAATATGTTCCTTGAGCCGTAGGTAATAAGTCAATCTTTCCACAGAGTAGATTTCCTCTATTATATCTAGCCACTGATCCTCACGGGGTGCATCAGTTTTGAGCCAGTTCCTTATAATGACCTTTTTGGATGCAATTATAAGAATTTTAAGGACATATTTGTCTTCTTTCTCTGTTATTCACATTTTAAATGAAACTTTGTGGATGTAAACATCACCATAATGTAATTTAACTTTTTTCCGCTGTTATTATTTTACTGGTCCGACCCACTTTAGATCATATTGGGCTGAATTTGGCCCCTGAACTATAATGAGTTTGACAGCCCTGCTCTACACGATCCTTTACTCATTACAGATACTGAGCCACCTCGGTTGTTAAAGTTGTTTTCATGGGTCTGTGGGCTTGTCATAAATGCTTCTTGGACTTAACATACTCATCATCCATGTAAACACTGGTGACAAGGGTTGTAAATTTTACCGCGTGTTCACAACATTAACTATATGAAGGTTTATCGCACAGACATTCTCTGTCAGCTCGGTGTTGCTTTGTGCATCGATAACTTCTGTCCTCAAAGTTTTAATTAAAGACTTTCTCAGGCAAACCTATGGGCTCTGATCTGCTTCATCCAATGACAACAAAATGAACTTTTTAACTGCCGTTTTGATTAATTTGCATATTTCAGCAGCGTTTCCATCAAATGTAACGCATCTGTGAAACAAACTTTTGAAGAGTTGAGAAGAAGAAAATACAAATCAGATGTATTTGAACAAAGTGGTTTGACGCAAATAAACTATGCCGTCCTGTGTAGAAAAAAATTACAGCAGGACTGTAATAAATAGAGCAGTAGAAGCAGAGCATTGTTTATCTGTGAAAATGTTATTTTTGCTTCTCATTTCTAAAGCTGTGGCTCCTCACGTCCTCACCTCAAATTTTAGTCCCTCCTCAAACAGATTTCATGAAATATAATAATAAAAACAGGACAGTGAAATATGATGTGTGGAACAGCTGCATCATTTGTCTGTTGTTTGTCACAGTTACTGTTGTGTTTTACACTCAGTGATACGTGTTCATATAAAGTTAGGATTAACATCTGATTCATTTCACAGCATGGCTAATGCGTCAGCAGAGGATGTAAGGATATCGCACCATATTTTATTTAACACAAGCGTGATCGTGCATTTGATCATTTTAAATGACACACCGTCAGATTAAGGAAAACTACTCCATCTTCCATTATCCATTATCCATATTAAATCTATAGAGGATAAAAAAAACTCACCAAGAATGCTTACAATGTCATTTTAGAGATTGTTTTTCCATTTCTATATACATTCTCTAATGTACATCCTCAAAGTACATATATATTTATACAGATACACTGACTGTCTTCATTTCCTTGCTGCTCTGCTGGTGTCAAGTTTAACATCTTATGCGGCATGTGTTCAGATCACTGATGAGCACAGCAGAACTATACTGTACTGAAGGAGTGTATTTCTATAATACTGGATATTAGAGTGAATTAACCACAGGAGCTAATATAGTTCAGCTAATTCCATCTTCATTAATTGTCAGTGCGGTTCTAATTGGTAATCTGTCATTTTAAAGTACTTTAATTAAATATGTTTTCGGATATTATTTTGGGCAAGTGTTTATAGCTTGTAACAAATTACTTTTTAATGTACTGGGGCACAACTGAAGACAGCTCAATATCACAAATCAGGTTCACTTTCTGTATAATATATGAATGAATTCATTAAGGTTTTATTTCAACAATAAATTATCAACAGAAAACAACTAGAACAAAACAAAAAATGTATACTATTACACAAAAGACATACATAATACAATTTAAGTCTTATTTACACATTCACACACAAAGAAAGAAAGAAAGAAAGAAAGAAAGAAAGAATATGAAAGCTCACTGATATTCAAACATTTCAGCCCCCATATCTTGACATAATCATCTCTCTGCCTCTGTTTAAATGAAAATATATTCGGACATTATTGTAATTCCACATTCATTCTGTTTCATAATTGAAGCCCTCAAACAGGAACACAAAAGCTATTCCTAGTTGTGTGTACCCTCATATTTTAAATATTATTTAACCTCTATCAAGGTCAAGGTTACTTTATTTATACCTGTAGGTAGATTTGTTTTGAAGTCTAGGTGATTGCCTTGGCATTACAATAAAACATACATTGAACATGCAAGACAGGCACTTGATCATGCTTACAGACAGGACAAAAAGACAAGACAAAAGATGCTCAGTGTTCCACCATTCATCGGTATAGCAGCATGGATAAGTAAAAGAATAAAATAAATAAGATCAAATAAATAAAAACAAGATGCAATAAAACACAATAAAAACCAGAAAAGATAAAAAAAAACAATCCGGGATAAAAACCAGGATAAGAACATAAAATTTAAAAATTTGAAGTCACAATAATAATAAATAGAGCAAAGAAACGGAATAAATAACTAAATAAGTTAACTATAACTTGTGATTTCCTGCCCTATTAATTATTATTATTTATTCATGTGTCCTTAAGGTAAGAATTCTCCCAAAAAACCTTCAAAAAAAAAAAAGAAAGAAAACCTCAGAGACAGCCACAGGGATCCCTGTTCTAGGACGGTGCGATATGTATTTACGTGTTTTGGGTCTCATTATCATCCTAACGGTGGTTCGTTATGTTCAGTTCCCTCAGATGAACTTCACAGTCAAAGGTGCAGGTATCTTGCAAAGAGTGAGTAGTTTATGTGTGAAATTGCCTCCCTTTACAACCTTATTGCCTCTCTGTTGGTGCTTAAAAGTTAATGTAACAACCCTTAATTTGGTCTCCAGCACAATGCAGGTTATCGATTAAAGGTGCACCATTAAGCCTTGGATTGGAATTATTGCAGGGAACCATAAGAAGAAGAATGTGAGCCTTCAGATCAATCCTCTGGTAAAACAATACATCTACGTGTTTAAAGGATATGTTTGGATATGCTTTGGTAAAAACTACTGTTCCTTTTCATTTCATAAAGACAACCTATTTCACTAAAGGCATCGAGGCTCAGCGGTGGGTTTATAATAGTTTCCAATAGAACTCTAAAGTAAATTGAGTTAAAGATGTACAAATGATACTGTTTGTAAGACAGATTTATAGCTGGTGTTAATCTTTCTATAGGATTTTCTTACAATAACAAAAGTAGTGTTGTCAGACAAAAGCTTGTAGGTGATTCAGGCGGTTTGATGTTGTTAAAGTAACCTATGTTTACTATAAATGCCTGCTTCGATTTGTTTTTTTGGATGTGCTACAGTGGATTCTGACTCTCTAACAACTACCATAACAACAGCGGGTAGAAAATAATGAGTTTGTGCAAACAGTCTTGCAAGCTGGCTGTAAGTATTCGGAGGGGATATATTTCTAGGAATTCCTCAAAATATTTTATCACACACTAAATTGGGACAAGAATATGTGCTATATGGCAACAGTGGAGGAAGAGGAGGAGGATATGCTGTGTTTGGTTCTTTTCAGGGAACTTTCATCATCCACACCGGGTCTGTTTTGCATTCATCCCAGTCGTACAATTTGGTGTGCACCCTTAGGAAAATGCAAATGTTAATGTGATTTGTGCTTATGTGGTTTAGCATGAGGAACAACTTCGCTTGGGCAAAAAACAGAAAGTAAAAGTTCAGTCTGTGCTATAGATATACACAGTGCAAACACAAAAACACAGGTTTGGTTTACACTATAGGTAGAATGAATAAAAAAATGAAACACTTCAAGTATGACTATCAGGGTTCCCACGGGGTCTGAAAAAGTCTTAAAAGTCTTGAATTTACAACTCTGCAATTAATACCTTAAAAAAGTCTTTAAAAGGGATTACATTTTATATGGTTGGCCTTCAGTCATGTTGCCATAAACCTCTCAGTACATCAGCCCTGTGCCTGTCAGTGTCAGCATTTGAAACGATGCTATTCTTTCCTGTAGCTGCCGTGAACTCCACTTTGCATTCACCAAGGGTCAGATTCTCTCACTGGAAGCTGGGGGAGGTGGAGAGCATAATGTTTGCAGTGTCAAGCACCAAAAACACATGTTTCCAGCAGAGCTGGGCTGCTTAGACTGCCTTGGCCCATTGTGTTGCAGGTGTAAGACTTCAGCCTTTTTAAACTAGAGATGCTCCTTTCACTCCGACCTAGCCGACAGTTTGATTGATTTAACTATCTACAAAACGATATTAAACTCGAACAAGAAATGATTAAATTATGAAACTGAAACAAGAAAACGCTGAAATTATATTAAATTGAAACAAGGAAGTACAATGAGTGTGTTTTATTTACAGTGCAAGAAATGAACGAGTAATTTTGTAGTGGTTTCTCTCTTGATTTCACAGCAGAATGCATTAAACTGAACTGTGTCAGTGAAGGAGGAGATCTGAAAACAGCTGTCAATCAAACAGGATTCAGCCTGTCGACTGATCCTCCAATCAGCACGTGGGATTCTGGCGTCCAGCCTGCCCACAGCTCCATTTACCCCCAGAGACGCCCGGCGTCCGGGGGCGGGACAACATTGTGTCATTTATCCAATTACCGTCCAGTTTTGAGGCAATGAAAAAAAACTGTTCCACTCAGTCCCATTGAAGCCCAGAGACGCCCGCAGTCTACGGACAAATGCACTGAGCAGAGATCGAATGAGAAAACAGCGCAATGGGAATGTATGAGAAGTGAACAACATCGCGTCCGTTGGTTTGTGATAAAGCTGATTCTGAACGAACTCATCTGTGAGATGAACGTGTTCTAACACATTTGTAGTCAATAAAATGTCAACACAACCGTACATATTTAACCATTTAATTTTCGTAATTTTAGGGGAAGCCGGGCCTCCCTTGCAGTCTATGAGAAATCGCCACTGCTCTATGCATATTCCTCTGGCCGTTTCCACGTTTCACCTCTTTCCAAGTCATGTTTGCTTCATCCATATGATATCATATGGCTGTGCTGCTGCTGCTGCTGCTGCTGCTGCAGGCAGCTGTGCAAAACTCCCTTTCCCACAATGCATGTCACAACAAAATTCCGAAGATACCCGAGTTACCTCCTGGCTCTGTTTGTAAAGACATGGTTTGTTTATGGTGGATGACACTTCGAAATTGTTCACCGTGATGCAAGAGATTCAGCTGAGTAATCACAGAAAGACTTACAGATTCGTGATACTTAGGCTATGACTGGGGTTTAACAGATGTGATGAAAAATTGGTCACGAAAGTCTCCTGCACCTTCAAGTTTTTATTAAAATTTTATAAGCACATAATCATCAAAAACAACAAAAAGCAAACAACCTCACTTGGGTACACTACATGACCTTACATTCACATTATTCAGTCCTTCCACCATTTCGAGTTCTGTAATCAGTCCATTTATTCCATTTTTGGTCCATTTGTGCTTCTTTTCACAGTTTGTGAGTGACTTTTTCTTCCATATTCCTTCAATAATTGTGATCCATTGGTCATTTGTTGGTGGTTGTCTTTCCCTAGTTCCTTGTAATAGCTTTTTTGCAAGCCACTAAAAATACTTTCACCAAGTATATATTGTTTCCCACTACATTTCCATCAGACAAATTACACAAATATAGTACTACACAGCACATTGGAATTTCATACCCCATTATTTGTTGTAGTACTCCACTTAACATTCTCCCAAAACACAGCTATTTTATCACATTTCCAGAAGATGTGTGTGTGATTTACATCAAATTCTCCACATTCCCGCCAACATTTCTTCTGTCTGTTTAACAGCTTACTTCTCTTCTTTGGTGTAATAAAAAAACGCACCAGATTTTTCCAGAAGAACTCCATCCAGATCCGGACTGACACATCTTTTACTTGCTTCCATGCAGACATCTAATATTAGGAAACTTCCCTAGTGTAAATAGAGATGTTTTGTGCTTTACACCATGGTTGTGCCTCTCTGTTCGGACTCAGGAAGTCACCCAATGTAATCCAGTTTTTCAAGGATGATGGCAAAGATGTACAACCCCAAATAGAACTGACCCCATGTAAACTCATCTGCCAGGGTTCCCACGGGGTCTTAAAAAGTCTTATACAGGGTGACACAAAAAAACGGGAACTTTTTAACAATCCAATAAAACCAAGAGTGATGGAAGAAAAATATTTTATTCATAGTTATTGAAACCTTAAAACATGCCATTTAAGAAACAATGATGGAATTTTCATTTTTTTAAAATTACTTCCTGTAGATGGCGTCCTCCTGTACGAATGCATTCTTGAAATCTGCTGTTGAGATTCCTCATTGACCGCTGCAACATCTCAGCTGGGATACTGTGAATTTCATCCTGAATTCTCTGTTTTAACTCATCCAGAGTTCTTGGTCAAGTCGTGTACACTTTACTCTTGAGATAGCCCCACATGAAAAAATCACAAACGGACAAATCTGGCGATCTAGGGGGCCAGGGAACGTTACTGAATCTTGAGATCACACGGTTACCGAACAATTCTCGCACAGCCGCCAATGGTTATTAAAATGGGGGTTTGTTTACTTGCTCAAGGTCACTGCCTCACAGTGCTGCCACTTGCTCATGTCTGTCAATACGCACTTCAAAAATTCCCATTTTTTTGGGTCACCCTGTATTAGTATTGAATTCACAAACTTGCATTTAATACATTAAAAAGTCTTAAAAAGGTATTAAATTTGATATGGTAGGTCAGGGGTGTCAAACTCATTTTAGTTCACAGGCCACATTCAGCTAAATTTGATCTGAAGTGGGCCAAACCAGTAAAATAATAACATAATAAAATATAAATAATGTCAACTCCAAACTTTTCTCTATGTTTTAGAGCAAAAAAAGTTAATTTACATTATGAACAGGTTTACATCTACAAACTGTCCTTTCAAAAGATGTGAATAACATGAATAAACTGAAAAAAATAAGTATAATTTTAACAATATTCTGCCTCAGTTTATCGTTTACATGTACATTATAACTTACAGATCACAGTGGATCTACAAACACACAAAACTTTGAATAACAGGCAGAATATTGTTAAAATTGTACTTGCGTCTCTTAAGTCATTTCAGGTTATTTGCATTTTTTGCAAAAATATACTTTGTTATAGTGTAAATACATGAAAATATTTACATTTACGAAGAGAAACATTTGGAGTTGTCATTATTTATATGTTACTATGATAGCATTTTACTGAATCCTGCCCGCTGGAGATTGAATTAGTCTGAATATGGAACCTGAACTAATAGGACTGTTGATATCTTAGTGTAATTTTTGCATTTCACAAATTCATCCCAAGGGCCGGACTGGACCCTTTGGCAGGCTGGATTTGGCCCCCGGGCCGCATGTTTAACACCTGCGTGGTAGTGGTAGGTCGTAAGTTACGTTGCCATAAACTTGTTGGCTGTATTGTGTTTGAATGTGTCTGTTAAATGTCCAAGCTGCAAAGAAAGTAATGTTAGTTGACTCAGTTCTACCTGTTCCAACCCGACGATTTATATTGAAATTAGGAACCAATTATCGATAACTTTGCAGAAGTGATCACAGAACATTCAGCCTAACACACGTGCAGCCATTAGTCATGTGCATCGCCTGAGAAAGCTGACTTTGGGAACTTTAAGGGATGACTCGCAAGCGAAAAGTAATCATGGGGAAGTACAAATTTAATAACGCTGGATTGGACAAAAGATCATTGTCGACCTGGTTGACACGTATTTGAAGCTCGCTCACCTTGTGCAACATAGCCATGAAGTAGGCTGTGAAATGGGCATTAAATTCTGTTCTAAATAGTCTTAAAAAGTCTTAAATTTAACTTGTAGAAACCTGTAGGAACCCTGGACTATTATCTTTATTTAAGGAACACAAATAACCAGAATTGTTTCTTAGGGAAAAGAAATTTAAAAACCAATCAATGTAAAAAAAAAAAAAAAAAAAAAAAAGTGGTTGGAAACATATTGTTGATGACTTAATAAAGTCTGCATAGTATTTAAGCTCTGGTTCCTTGCTGGCAATATTGTGAGGGAGAATAACTCATTTTTTTCTCTTTTTTTGTGTTTATTTTGTATAACCACATCTATTTTTACCACCATTAATTATCTCACAGCTTTGCGTATGTTTATTGGAACAAATGCTCAAGTATTTCTAGGGTTTGTTGTCCGTACAATCTGGATCCTTACAGCCACATGAAGGTGCCCTCTAATCTCCCAAATCTGAGCTGTAAAGAACAGAGATTCATAATTGGTTTTATTCCAAAAAGCCACCACATAGAAGCACATTAAACCCTGGCCCTGGATTTGATCAGATTCAGATCACTGTGACACATCTGGGACCATTTTATTGTCAATTTGAGTTGTATAATTGCCTCCCCTGAGACTACAGCCAAAGCAGCGCTGTCTTTGCATTCTCTAAGATGCATAATTTCTAGTAAATTTCATTTACTACAGTGAAATTAAACCATTCCTCATCCAGCTGTGATGAGCCCGGAGGTGCATGATGGTAATTTGAGAAACCAAAACCACATTTGTTTTTACACTTACCTTAACTTAACCCATCTCTACTTGATTTTCCACTTATTGAAATCTGTCGTCAGAACTGGCAGAACACACAAAAGTAGAAGACATTCAAAGCAGGCAAGTTTAATCAGTGATCAAACAACTACAATATCCCACAGAGGGGCAAAACAGACAAGATCGTAAGATACATACTTGATAATAAAACAGTTTATTCATCCTTTAGCCAAATGCATTCAAATCATAAAACATAACCCACGCAGGGGCTACATGGGAAAAACTAAAAATTTTCATTTAATTGCTCTCCCCTATTAATTAAAATTAATCAAATGTTTTCAACTGCTTATGTCCCTCACTGTGGGACCTGTGTTCATGCTTTACATAATATCCTACTTAACTTGTTCTGTTCCTGTTATACATTATAGATGATTACATAATTCAGCTGCTCCACAGGCAAGTCACTATATATAATCTACTCTAAGAACTGAATATTGCACCACATGTATTCTACAGGTAAAACAATCCTAGACTGAATACACTCAAAGCCTGGATGAAAATCATTAAAAGCACCAATATTTGGGAGGTTAAGTACAGTGGCGATTTCTCATAGACTGCAAGGGAAGCCCGGCTTCCCCTAAAATTACAAAAATTAAATGGTTAAATATGTACGGTTGTGTTGACATTTCATTGACATCAGCTTTATCACAAATCAACGGACTGGATGTTGTTCACTTCTCATACATTCCCATTGTGCTGTATTCTCATACGATCTATGGTCAGTGCATTTGCCTGTAGACACCCGGCGTCTCTGGGGGTGAATGGAGCTGTGGGCGGAGCTTGGCTGGGCTGGACGCCAGGCTTCCACGTGCTGATTGGAGGATCAGTCAAAAGGCTGAATCCCATTTGATTGACAGCTATTCTGAGATCTACTCCTTCACTTGACAGACTTCAGTTTAATACCATCGCACATTCTGTTGTGAAATCAAGAGAGAAACCACTACGAAATTACTTGTTCATTTCTTGCACTGTAAATAAAACACACTCATTGTACTTCCTTTTTTCAATTTAATATAATTTCAACGTTTTCTTGTTCAGTTGGTACGATAAGGTCACTGATCATTTTCTTAAAATAGGAACAGAGGGCCGAATTTATGTTTAAATAACTTGACATTTTTTTTATGTAAGTCAACAGTGAGCTTCCCCTCTCTGAAAGACGAGCAGCCGCCACTGGTTCAGTAGTTTGTGCTCAATGTAAAATGCAAATTGAGGTCTAATCTGAAATTTTGAACTCATTGTGTGAACTGATGTTGCTTTCACACTAATCTTGAGTCACATCTGCTGCCATTGTTTAGAAAGATCTCAAAATGATATTGTTATTATCACTGTCAAGAAAGATGTCACAGCTGAGGAAAGCAAAGAGGAACATGGTGTGATCAGTCTGATGCAGTCTGGTTAGAGCCACAGAGCAGGATCCAGTTGAACATCAGTCATTCCACCACTTTATGTCTCCAGCAAACATTCAATAGAAGAGTATCACCGACTGACCAAGACCAGGTCGACTGGTCAGTCTGTTTGGCTAGTACGTATTTAAAAAACACAGACTCATCATGGGCAGCACTACGCACAGGATGCAACAGCAGTGAGCTTACAAAATACCACTGAATAAGAAATTCTTTTAGTTTAACTTTTGCATGTGCAGCAGTCGTGGTATTAAAACAACTGAATTCCATCATAAGAGAAAATCACTTATTTGCTGCCAAGTCTGACACTACTGGTTGTTTGAGAAAACTTGTGAGACTAGAAGGATAAAATAGGCTAATAAAACCTTCTTTTCTGACACTGTGCCTATACCAAGGTCATTATCGTTAATGAAAACTCATGAAATTATGAAAAGTACAACTGAAAAAATATTTTAACTGAAATAAATAAAAGCTATAATCAAAAGAAAAAACAATCATTAACTGAAACTGTATTGTGTGCCTGCAAAACTAACTAAAACGTATAATAATTATGGATGAAAGTCCCTTAGTTTTTGTCTTTGTTAATGTCCGATTGATATGAAAGTGATTTATTTTGTTCGAGCAGTTTTAGCTGACGGCACTTCATGGTCCGTCACTTCTCGTCACCCCTGGTTTAGAGTCAGCTTCTCGTCCCCACTCTACCTGGCAACATGGAGACTGAAGTTGGGAGAAAGCACCAGAGTTCTGTATGGGATTTATTTGAATATGACAGCGAGGAAGAGAAACGATACAAAAAAACTAAAACTAATACTAAAACTAAGCATTTAGAAAAAAATAAAAACTAACAAAACTGCTCTAAAATGAATTAAAACTAACTGAATTAGAGGGGGAAAAGTCAAAACAAAATAAAACTAAACTATAATGAAAAATCCCAAACTTTTATAACTTTTGTCTATACATTATTGCAGTAACACAATGCATACTCCGTTATAGTTTCCAAGTTTCCAGTCCAATGACTAGAAAATAAAAGATCAAAAACAAGTTGGACCCTGAGAAATCTTTTCTTGGAAAAAATTATTATGCTTGAAAATGGCATTTATTTGCCTGTCACAGTGGCATATAAATGGCAAATAAACAACAACTTTTCTTCTCTTAACAGTCATTTTCAGAATTAATCATTGGAGTCATTTTCATTTTTCCTTTTAGACTTTGAGCCAGTGCTGAGAAAAGAAAAAATAAATAAATAAAATAGCACTGACTAGTTACTGTGTACACAAAGGTACATATAGGACACAGTATAATGGATAATAGTTTTGTTTACATAGACATAGTGTTAATTGTCCTCTAAAAGCTGCAGAGTACAAACAGCATCTATATTATAAGGTGCTCTTATAATGAAGTGTATACATCTGTGTTGTGCCTTCTAGCAACGACATTATTATATACTTGTATCTGCACGATATGAGTGTGTAATTACAGCTGTTGAAGGTGAGACGGGCAGAGACTGAGCAGCTCAGGATGCATCAGAGTAGCAGCACCTGACATTATGCACTTCTTCTGTAAGTGTATACAAGTGCAGCGGAAACTGATGGATTCTGCGTACAGTCGTAGCATGTGCGTGTGTTTGTTTGCATTAACTCCGTTTAAATGCCAACAGCATCAGTCAAAGTGAAGGTCAGACTTTTACACTGACCTTTAGACCCTCATCTGCCTCTCTGTCTACATAACTCAGCTCCTCAAGAATCCCCTTTCATGCCATGTTTATCTCTATTTAGTCTTCTTTTTATTCTCTGTCTCTATCTTTGTTTTTCTGACTCACAGTTGGACCTTTTTTTAATAAAAAATAAACATGTCTGTGAATTCACTTACATACTCCAGTTTTCAGCACATTTCCATCCTGTTGTGTAAAATGACTCCATGTGTGCATCTGAGTCATTCTTATTGATTTAGACTGTTTGATTGACAGCTGTGATGGATGGATGGATGGATGGATGGATGGATGGATGGATGGATGGATGGATGGATGGATGGAAAGAACAGAGGAAGGAATGAAGGAGGGAAGAAAAAAGGAAGGAAAAAAGGAACGATGGATGGATGGATGGATGGATGGATGGATGGATGGATGGAAAGAACAATGGATGGATGGATGGATGGATGGATGGATGGAAAGAACAGAGGAAGGAATGAAGGAGGGAAGAAAAAAGGAAGGAAAAAGGAACAAAGGACGGATGGATGGATGGATGGATGGATGGATGGATGGATGGAAAGAACAAAGGAAGGAAGGATGGATGGATGGATGGAACAAAGGAAGGAAGAAAGGATGGATGGATGGATGGATGGAAAGAACAGAGGAAGGAATGAAGGAGGGAAGAAAAAGGAAGGAAAAAGTACAAAGGATGGATGGATGGATGGAAACAGATGGTATTCCCCCAGATGATGTCTTTTTCTCCAGACTTTACAGGAAGATGATGTTCCACAGAGCCTACAGGATTCCAGTCCTACTTCATAAAAAGCCTTTATCGATCCGACTAAACCAGCAGTTTGTGTTTCCACCTTTTCACATGCCTCATTATCTCTTCACTCCTCTCCCTCTTGCTAGGCGTCTTTTTCCACTCTGTTCTCAGTGGTCTCGAATCTAAAGTCCTTTCATTGTACTTTACTGTTTCTAAATGTGCATCCCCTAAACAGGACAGACATTACATAAGTCCGGTTATTCTTTAATACAGTAATAAGTATTAACTAACCATGAAGAAACAATGGCTACAGTGGACTAATGCATGTGTTAACTGATCGTCAGGTTAACTACAGTATTCATTTTTGCATTACTTCACATTAGAGGCACATAACATGAGCAAAAATAGTGATAAACTTATAACAGTTACTTAAAGGAGTCATATGTAGTATCTGTATTCCAAACTCTCAACAGTAGAACACACTCAGGACAACCAAAACCACAAACAAACCAATGCCAAGTATCCACAGACTGTATCACTGACTGAATAAACTGTAACGTTCACTGTTTACACACATCTGTATTATGGTATTATCAAGTTTTCCTCCTCAAACAAAAATTCATGTCTGGTTGTTTCGACAGTTGGTCACATGTCAGCTGATAGTTTACATTACAGCTCTGTTAGCTGACAGGAAACAGCCACAGTAAAACTAAAAACCGCTGCCGGTAAAGATAATATACTCAGTGCTAAAGAAAAACGCAACACTTGAAGATTCTTATATTTTTTTTTAAATCGATGAGGATTTTTATTCCATAAGCTCTTTGGAATTAATCATAGGCCATTTCTATACAGTAAAAATAAAAAATCACATCCAAATTTGTTGACAAAAAATAAGGATAAAGAAAGAAACTCAAGGGCCCCCAAAACCAAAAGTCACAAAGCGGTCCCGGAGGTGCTGCAGCTCAATGTAGCGATCCTGCTGTGGTGTGGTCACACGTGTTCATCCAGGGCGAGGTCCATCTGCAGTTGAGCCAGTTTCTTCATGCCTCTGTTGCATCCTGACTATGGTGGACACATTGCATCCAAAATGGCGCGCCACCTGCCGAGCAGAGATTCTGTCCTCCAGGAGCCTCATAGCATGGCATCTGTTGTCACGTGTCAGTCTAGGCATCGCTGAGTTATTGCAAATGATTTTTGTACTTTTCAGCTTGCCTTTATATACAGAACATGACCACTCCTTAACTGACCACAGTTCCTTAAGTTGAGCAGTTCATTACTGAGTGATGACAAAAACAAGTCTTATAAATGCAGACAAGTTCATTCAAGCGTGACAATAGCTCAACCCATCTCAGGTTGTTAAGAAATTGTCTGGGATTATCTTATACAGGTGAAACTTAAACATATTGATGCAGCTCAGGAACAATAAAACACATTCAAGTGTTGTGTTTTCATTGGCACTGAGTATAACATCACATAATGACTTTATAGTTTCCTAATTCTCATAATCTAGCTCACTCATGTAGAAGAAATGCTCTTATTTCAGCATCTAATTCCATTCTTTTCCTTTACAGCTGTATCCAGTGGTGTAAACAACAGCAGTTCTTCTAGTTTTTAACACTTTCTTTGACTCTAAAAGTTGTTTCTTGGCTGTTCTCATCCATTCTCATCACTCTCTGATGCTTCGGTCATGGTGTTAGTTTTCCTCACCATGGGAGACGAGCAGAGTGACTCACTACTCCCTCTAGTGGCCGCATAAATCCATCAACGTAAACATACTAATCTCTATAATCTAGTACACTGGCATCTTTGGTAGACCTCTTTATTCTAAACGTAGTGGTAATTTTAGGTCTTTTTTTATTTGAAAGGAGAAATACTACATACAGTATAGCCCCCTTTAATGATTATGAATCAGTAAATGAATGACATTTTGAGGTTGTAACTAACATTAGTGTTTGATAAAGATGTTAATTATACAATTCACAGCTCGGCCATGTCATTAAGCGGACACTGGTTAATTAAATATTCACTGGGTGTGATGGTGCTCTTATTTGTCTATCTTCTTGACATCAGTGAGCATGTCACAGAACAGAGTTACAAGTCACTTTTCCATTGACCCTAAAATTGCGCAAATATAACTTGCACATAAAAATTTGCCTAATTTAGCCAAAACTCGTTTTTCAATGAAAAGCTTTTGCATTGGCAAGAGGTGGTTTTCCAGGCGTAGCTCAATTGGTATATCGCACAAAACTGCAATGGAAAGACCTTTTTCCACAACTACAATCACGTAAATTTAAAAAATGGATGTTGACGGATGTTACAACAAGCGAAGAAGAAGAGTTTTAAAAGAAACATGGTGCACCAGAAAACCGAATCATTTTTTTTAAATTTAGCACGGGATAGAGGGGTAATATATAATAATAATGAATGTATCTGTAAATCAACACAATATTCATGTCCGTTGCCATGTCTATGGAATGACTGCTTGTGTCATCTCGCAATATTAAATAAATAAATCATTGCATTTGTGATTTAATGGAAAAACCGACATTACACACTTCTGTATTTTCAATATTTAGTAAATATCGGTCAAGTTTTGCACAGAAGTCCAATGGAAAACCCACTAAGGTTTGTTTTATTGGTGCCATTTTATTTCATGTCATTGTTTTAAGTGTAATTGCTTGCATTTATTTTGAAGTGTTTTATTGTAGTTTTACTTTCCTATACTGTGACTCCTTGAAGGACGGATTGAGTTACAGAGCAGAGCATACATTAAGCTCAATCAACGGAGGGTACCAAAGCAGAGAAGCAGACCAGACCGAACCAGACCAGACCAGACCAGAGACAAGAGGAATGGAAGCAGACTTGAGGGCTGATGACAAAGACTCCAGACACTCATCCAGGCGTACAACTTGTACTTGACAGCTAGGAGAGCTGTCCAGACAGTCCAAGTATGAAAGACAGAGGGTGGGCAGAGGATGGGAAAGAAATGCATGTTGGGAGTACTGAGTGGACAGTGACAACGGATGAGCAGCAGTGCCAGAGCATGGAAGGAGGGGAACAGGAGGAGTATGGAGTGGCTGCTCAAGAGCGGTGGCATCAGGCCCAAGAGACTCTGGAGTTGGAATCATTTTAGAGCTTGTTTTTATTTGTCACTTTTACCGATTTAATAATTATTTGATGCTTTTTTTAAATTTACTATCCCCTTACGTTATTTTACACAGTTCACTCCTGTAAATCACAAGAGAAATCAGTAGTCCTAGGTTTCCCCCTAGGTGATGTTGCAACCTGCCCTTGACTGTTTGTTTTTTTCTCTTCATGTGGATGCTCCTTATTTTACAGTCTAAGCTACACTGTATGATGGGCTGACTTAATATTATGTAACCATAATTGGCCATTACTGAGTGTGCTTAATTATGTAAATAATCCCAATTAAGTAACATTTGTGAATACCAAGTAGAGTGTAATATATATCACTTAGTCATAAAGAGCCAATTATTAGATCTTTTAAAGCCAAACATTTATTCCTTAATTCTTTAAGACCTGATGTGTCATCACTGACACACCCTGTGCATATGTAGTTTGGATGGCTGTAACTTTCACTGTTTGTGCAATTGGAAAAATTCAAACGGTTTCTGAAACCTGAGATGTTGCACTTTATACGCTTTATTGGCTCATTATGGTAATTTCCTTCATGCCTGTACTAGAAGCTGGAGAAGAAATCTTTTTAGCAGTATTATAATGCAGAGTAAATTGTAAATGATTGCTAGATTTTGAAAGATCTGGAGAAAAAATGGTGTTCTGGAAAAACGGGCAAACAGACTCCCTCACAGCATATTTTCTAACCTTTTAGTTAGTGAAAATAAGAAAAAAAAAGTCCAGGGGAACCATTTTAGGCTTAGAGTTTACATAAGTAAAACAGAGTGTAACAGGGTAATGGTATAACACATACCTTTACCCCAGAACAGCCACCAGGTCAAATTTACCCCAACGGAAATGCTTAAAATGCTTAAAAATACTTAAATGACAAAACATATTAATATCTTACTAGATAAACAAAACACAGGGGATGTTTAAACAAACTCATGTCATAACTAAAGATGTTCTTTTGTGAAGTGTTTGACCTTTAATGTTAGGGATGGGAACAGATAAGAATTTAACGATTCTGACTCCATTATGGATTTCGTTTATTGATCCGATTCCTTATCAATTCTCTTATCGGTTCTCATTGGTGAGGGAATAAAAGAGTACAAACGGGTTTGTTGGCATTAACTGTCTTTTATATTTCCATCTCTGCACAGAAAATATAACATATAGAGTTTGCACAAATAATAATAACAGATGTCACACCATACAACCATACAAAGTGAAAGTGAAATGTAAGACACTTGACTAATTACCTCTGCCAAGTGAAACAGCGGAGGTTATGTTTTCATCGGGGTTTGTCTGTTTGTCTGTTAGCAAGAAAACTCAAAAAGTTATGGACAGATTTGGATGAAATTTTCAGGAAATGTTGATACTGGCATAAGGAACAAATGAATAAATTTAGGTGGTGATTTTGGTGAAATTTTTAGGAAATGTTGATTCTGGCACAGGGAACAAATGATTAAATTTTGGTGGTGATAGGGGGGACTGATCTGCCTTGGTGGAGGTCTGCGATCTCCGAGTGCTTTTCTAGTTCCAATATGTTCCCCGCTGTTGAGCACCTCATTCCCCCCCCTCCCTGAACCAAGCCCGGATGACACCCCGGTGTTTGTTCTGCAGCTAGATTCACAAGCGTCGCTAAGTAGCCTATCAAACATGTGATATTCCTGTAAATGAATTGCATGTTTTGTGGACAAATGTTTGAGTATATTGGAGGTATTTCTGCCCTTTGAAAAAAAAGGAAGCTTTGCAAGTGTTATGAGTGGCCCTCATGTCATCTTTACACCTGAAATATAGTCATATTTAGGGGCGTTTCTGCCTCGATGCCATGTTGGCTACATTTTAAACCAAAACAATGCAGTGTACGTGTGATGTCATCATGCACAACGAAGGCAGAATTGATAAGAATTGTTAAGCAGGCAGGCAAACATTTCCAAGGAATTGGGCTACTGGGAACCAGTTCTCAATTCCTATCCCTATTAAATGTTCTCTGGGTAAATTTGACTCGAGTATATAGCAACCATGTTAATCAGACTACTAGACACTTTAGTGAAGAATAAGGGTTTAATCAGTTTATTTGCTTGTTAAAATGAGCCCCATTAGTAAATGATTACACTGAGTTATATTAATCATTAATTATGTTTAGTAATAAGAAAAGTGTCTTTCCATTGTTGTTAAATGTATTTAACCAAAAATCAAGTTTCTTAAAAGGTGCTTTTCAACATTTACTGCTCCATATGTTTTCTAACCAACCTGTTGGCTCCAATCTGCATTCCAATTACTAGTGCTTAATTTTCTCCTCCATGTTTATCCTTCGGCTTTCTTATCTGTCTTATGCTGAAATCTCTTTGGTGAGAACCTTAATCTTTAGGTTTCTCTGGTGGCCAATTACCAACCCATCCTCAGTACTCACTTAAGATTTACTACATTTCATTCATATTTAGAAAATATGTGGTGTATGTCTTCAGATACTACAGTATAAATCAAAGGTAACTAAGTGACAGATGATGGATGATTATGAATAGAGAGACAGAAAGACCATGTGGTGACAGATGAAGGAAGCATTAGAGATGAAAAGCGTGGGAGAGAAGACGAGAGAAGAAAAAAAAAAGTCTATTCCTCTGTGTTATATACATTTCTCCCCAAAGAACTCCTGTATTAAAATGAAGGGATGCCAACTGAATTAGAAAGATGATATATTTACTGGAACCGGGAAACTCAGCCTGACAGGAGCACAGATGCATTATGTAAATAAAAGGAAAAAAGAAACTGTTCTAAAAGAAAATTCATATATATACACAATCTGACCTTTTCCTACGTACACAAGTAGAATTACCGCCATGCAGTTGTATGCCTCCAGCAACCAATCAACATACAGCTTATATTCATGCCTGTCCAGACTGAGAATATGTGAAGTCAAGACTTGGTTTTTAATAAACTGTTAAAAAAAAGGGAGGGGAAGAGAAATAAAGGATTCAGTGTATTTTTCGGCAAAACAAAGTCCTCCAGTGAATTATTATGAGTGAGAAAATATGCAGTCTGCCCCCATTGGATATGAAATGTCATCACGTCATCATATCTATGCATGTGTCTGTAAAATGTAGTCATTACAATCTTATGAATTCTTGACCCCGACCCTGGCTTGAATAGACTACAATACAATACAAGCAGTTTTGTTAATCTCACTTTGAGCACATTTTTTGGTGGTAAGCTGTAAACAAATAGTCTTGTACTGCCAAACATCTGATCTCCTTGGTTTGTTGGAGGTGTTTCAGACTGGAGATAGGTCTGGCACCATCCACTGTCATTCTAAAACAATGGAAATAAAACTCTTGGTTGTTTGGTATTTAAAAAAAACACTCACTCATCGTGGGCAGCACTAAGCACAGGATGCAACAGTAGTGGGCTTACAAAATACCATTGAATAAGACATTCTTTTAGTTTAACTTTTGCATGTGCAGCAGTTGTGGTATTAAAATGACTGAGTTCCAGCATAAGAGAAAATTGCTTTCTTGCCATTTAGAGCATTTAGCTTCAGTGAGGTGGACTATGAAAAACAACATACAAATACTGGAGGGGAGGAGAATACTGGCTCAAGAAGTTGCCTATTGACAGAGTTATTCCAGGAGTACATCTGGGAAACTATGAACACCATTGGGTGTGTTTACATGTGTTCCACTGTTGTGATTTACTAAGAATAGGACAATACTATGAATTTTACCAATGTTAAATTTCATTAAAGGAGTGATATTTTGTTTCTTTAAATGGAATTATGCATTTTAAAACATTTCCCCGTGGTCTACATAAACTGTAAATGCTATGCTTGGGTCTGAATTCTTCATTAATTCAACTCCACAGGTCCATCTTCAACCCTATTTCTGAGTAATGACACCAGAAAGGTCATTTTGAGCGCTGGCCCTTTAAATGCAAATACCCCACCCCTTTCAGGTTTTTGGCTGTGCTGCTCTGTCCCATTTAACCACTTGTGTTTGTTAATACAACCAACAACTGAACATTTTAGGTAATCGGCTCAAAGTTTGGACATATTTTCAGTATGGACTACAACCGCTGCTGCTGACAAACAATTATGTCATACTCTGAGAAATGTTCATCGGAAGTCTTGCAAATGTTGTGACGTAACTACTTACAGATGTAACAAATTAAGCAAGAATTAAAACCACTCAATTTTTTTGCCAGAATGAATATAAAGATAGCTTTGCAACACCTGGAGGGTTCAAATTCAAACTTTTTGAACTATTAGGGTCCAAATACACAAATAAATGAACCAAAGTCTAATAAAAGCAGATTTAGCAAAAATATGTTCTTATTTAGGCAGCATTTTCAGATTTATACATGATGGATATCAGTGTAATTTTATGAGGATTTTCTGAACATGTACACATTGCATTGAGTGGATTTAAGAACATGAATGTAATTTGCATATTTTACTGCACTGGCCACTGCTTCTGTTTACAGACACCTGGGGTAAAGACAAATGTCCACATTCCTGTTTGAAAGAAGAAATTTACCCACTGTTAAGTATTATGAAAGAGGATCCTAACAGTTTATGGACAGGAGCAAATATCGAACAGATGACCTTTTTCCACAAGGTGTTCGGAAGAATGAAAATCAGCCTGTGTTTGTGTAATGGAAGCTCTGTCACCAGTGGAACATAACCAAAAGAAGAGTATTTTTAACTGCACAACTGCATAAGAACAGGAATATTAGTGGAGTATTTATGTTTTAATTTTTTTTAGCCATGTAAACAACTTATTAGGAGTTTTGTCTTTTTCAGGCTAAGGGCAAATACTGGAATATTTTCTGCATGTAAAAATAATCATTGATAATCTCTGAGCCAGATATAATGAGATTTCTTCCAAGGGTTCCTAATGTACTGAATTTACTAGAATGGCTTGGTTGTGAGATTATAGTAGTGTTGAAGTCCAGACTGCACTATCCAAGACATATCCGAGAACAGACAAGACCAAGACTTTTAAGGGTCAAGACCAAAACCGTACACACAATGAGAATTATTAGAAGAGTGAATAAAGTAAGAATTCTGTATTTTAAGATTGATGTACACAAACAACGACAATAATAATAATAATAATGGATTAGATTGATATAGCACAGACTTAAAGTGCACACAGAGGATCCATTATTCATTTACGCTCACATTCTGGTGGTGGTAAACTACATATGTAGGCACAGCTGCCCTGGGGGAAGTGACTGACAGAGGTGTGGCTGCCAATTGGCCCCCAACAACTACCAAACAGTCATACACCAGTGTGAGTAACTGAAGTGAATTAGAGTGTCAGAACACAACAGCACATGATTAGGACAGAGTGGGATCTGAACTGCCAACCTTTTGGTTATTGGATGACCCGCTCTACCATCTGAGCCACGGCCGCCCCCAACAGTCTCTGCACTTTTTTCAAAGCACCACACTGCAGGAAATCTCAATTCTTAGTTTATTTTCTGTCAAAAATCCAGCATCCATCAACCAAACAGCAGCTGTTTCATTCACAGAATTACAGCTTTAAAATGATGGGAACATACCAAGTCTGAATAAAATGCAATGACAAAACGCTCAAACGTCTTCACCATCCAAAACAAACCCATGAATATAGATGCCTTATTTTTATTCAGTTTTTTAGTTCAGTTTGGTTTTGCATGTTGTTTTACAGATGTATTCTTTGTGGTTTTGGAAACCAAACTTTATAACTAATGAGTTTGCAGACATCACTGCTGCCGGACATGTAAACACCCTCTCTTGGTCTTCCTTTACTCTCACCACGTGCGTGAGGGAGGGGGTGGCGGTGGGGGGAGAGCTGTCACTCGTGCAGTGTCTGTATGCAGCCGTTGCTGGGGAACTGTCAGAAACAAATCAAGCAACCAATAACTGGTTGCGTTGAAATAGATCCCTTTCCACTCTAATCAGTGGTGTGAGCAAATAACTTAACAGTGGTGGTCTTGACCCGTCTCATCTTAGAATCCTGAGTCTGTACAGTCCGAGACCGAGACAAGACCAAGTAAAAATGCACCCGAGACGAGACCAAGAGATTAGCACCTGAGCTATGGGGCGGCCATGGCTCAGGTGGTAGAGCAGGTCATCCAACAACCGAAGGGTTGGCGATTCGAATCCCGCTCTGTCCATGTGCTGTTGTGTCCTTGGGCAAGACACTTCACCCTCCTTGCCTCCAGTGCCACTCACACTGGTGTATGAATGCGTGTGAATGTTTGGTGGTAGGCGCAAACTGGCAGCCATGCTTCTGTCAGTCTGCCCCAGGGCAGCTGTGGCTACAGATGTAGTTTACCACCACCAGAGGGAGAATGTGAGAGCAAATGAATAATGGATCAATAATGTAAAGCACTTTAGGTGTCTAGAAAAGCGCCAATCCATTATTATTAAAAAAGCAGCCTTGAGACCACAACCAATCTCAAGTACTACAACACTAGACAACACTAGTTACTTTTAATCACCAAATTCTGATCAGTTCATCTTCATGTTCAACAGAAAAAAATCACATTCAAAACACAATGTAAAAACCACATACATCTGCCCACAGCTGTCACTAGGGTGGACATTAAAAAGTAGAGATAGTGTTCGGTCACTGCTTGGCTGAAACCTAGTTCTGTGTATGGTCAGTGGTACGTAAGAGTCTAATTAGGACCAGAGACATCCCCTTACCTCTTGGGAACACTGCTGCAATCCATACAGGCGCAGCAAATTGGTCACACTCCATTGGACTTCCACTGCTAATGCCAGTAAGTGAAAAGGTTTTATGTTGAACTTTTAAGATTAACCACTACCTTTGGCTCATGTCATTAGTTAGCCTGGGGTCAACTCAGAGACCCCTCTGCCATTTCTACCACTTACATCCCTCTCCACCTTTTTCCTCTTGTTGACCTGATGACCCTGCTGCTGTTCCTTCACCCTTCAGCTAACACAGTCTACTCACTACAACCCATTGCTCTGTGTTATGTATGACTGTGCTCAGGATCAGTTCAGTTAATACTATAATGCAATACTTGATAGTCTTATTGGTGCCATTTTGTAAGACTTCCATTCCCTTAACCCTTTATCGAGCAAGTGACTATTTTTAATAGGTGATTTCCACAAATATTAAATATGGGGCCAATCCCTTGCCTCAGTGAGGTCCAGAAGCATGTTTTTATAATACTATACAGTGATTCAGATAGATTTTGTAGAAATTTTGTAGCTGTAAATAGTGAATATGAGTGATTTTTGTCAGTTTATAACCTTATAGCAGTTGTTTTGTTGCATGTGTTTACTTTTTAACAAATGGTGCTCAGATGTTTTAGGGCAAGAGGAGGTAGATGAGGATATCCCATAACACACAAAGGTTGAAAATTTGAATTTCAGAGTATTTCACTGAGCGCCCTACAAAAGGTTAAACAGATTATAATCCAAGTGGTTGGAAAGGAAATCAGAATTCTACTCTATTTTCAGGTCTCTGTTTTCCAGCTGTAGAACATACTTCATACACATACTTCATCTAATCACAGTGTTTCCAGACTGGTACAAGGTGTACATGCTTGACTGACAGCTGAAACTACTGATCATATTCAGGCAGATGTGACTCTGTTGTGCAAAACATGAGTGGCCTCTCTTTCACAGTGATTTTAACCCATAAAAACCCAAACATCCATCACATCCATCCATCCATCAATTGATCTAAAATGTTTAAAACCTGTTGATCCACTAATCCTAATAATCCATGTACATAATTGGTGTAAAATGAGTTTGTCGTCTTTTCATGGTCATCAGATATGGCCCATTTGGACGTTCAGAGGCTCCATAGTGAACGTGGAAACACCATCATTGTCTACAACAGGGTTTCTCAACCTTTTTTGAACAGAGTCCCGCAAATGGCATCATGAGCCTACTGGTGCCCCCCGCCCCAAGCTCAAAAAAAAAAATAAAAAATTGTAGCACCCAGGGGTGTAATTCTAGTAATGTAACAGACCTGTATGTGGAAGACATGTAAATAAAACTGTGATAAATGTGCTTGCCCCCCACCTTGCTCACACACCTCAATCCGATCGATGAGTGGTGGTGGTGGGGGGGGTTATAATGTTGTGATGTACAGTTGTCGCTAATGCACCTGCACACACGCACGTCAATGTCACTTGCAACCCCCCCATGTGCTTGTGCCCCCCTGGGAGACTGTCTACGCACCCCACCTATTGAGAAGGACTGTTCTACAACATTGATTCACCAGTAAAACCCATGGAGGAGGTGACAGTAGATGGAAATGCTTGGTTTATGTTCAATTTATTTTCACTTTTTTGCAGTTTTTCTGTTTTTGATATTATAACCCACAACTTTAATCTGAGCTTTTATGAACATCTACATAATCAGTACATTAAATACCAAGAAATACCTGATTTATACTGATAAAATGCAAAATACAGAAGATAATATTATAATAAATGATGATAAATCACTTAAGAAAGGTTGGATATAGAAAACATTTCATTTGGGAACACAAAAGTAGCACATAAGTTAAATGTCAGGTTGTATATATTTACAGTTAGTCTTGATTTGGATTTAGAGATGCAAGTTGCCCATCCACAAGTTGTATATTCTCACATATTCAGTTGTTTTTTTACTTCTTGTTTTCAGCTACCTCAGGTTTAGTCAAACACTACATTCTGTTCTCTGTGACATTTTCCTCAGTATCTTCTGTCACCACTTTTAGCTCCTTTGGTGACTCACTGTAAAGGTGAGCAACTCTAATTGGGTAGTGAAGCTGGAACAACAGGAAATGAATCTGTGCAATGGGATTTTGCAGCATTTTATTCATGTACACTTGTTCCTGCATTTTATTTTGAGACAGAAAGTTCTGACAGATGAAATACTGCACTACATGAACTGTACAGGTTAACTGTCATCTACGTTCACCCAGAAAAAAAATGCATGTTTAAATGAAACTGCATCAATTTAAGGCATCCCTCTGTGTGTAGAAATGATTATTTGGATATAAAACTCCCTGCTGATGCACGTACAGTCCTTCAAAATTGTCACTTGTGCTTGAGGCCATGTTGATAGACAACCATATGAAGTTAATGGACTGTAGTCCACTAAATGGTCCATCTGTGGCAGTTTGTGACTGGAGCTGACAGTGAAACTTGGCAAAATGTGTGAGTTTATTGCTCTTTGTACTCAGTGAGAGCTGCTTATACAGTATATTGATTCAAATGAGTAACAGCAGGAAGTATCTGTTTGTTTACTTTGAAAATAGAGAGGATTTGAATGTTTTTTCAAGAATATATTGAAATGGAAGGATGGTTACTGGTTAATGCAGGGAAGTGCAAAAGTAAGATGATGTAACAGACAGCAACACCAGTGACAAATGTGACTGTCTTCAAGTCACCAGTCACATTCGGCTGTATTCGTCTTACAAACCCTCGGCTGCACAGTCTTCTGACCTAGGATGAACTTGCCTACATCCAAATCCATACTTTTTTTGATGAGAGGTATTTGAACTTCAATGTTGCTGCCGTTGCAGATCAAATGCAGTGACTTTGTGCTTTTGAAGGTGCCCTATCCTTTTTGTGCTCGTTAGGTAATCATGTGGCTTGCTTTGACATTTCTAAAATTTGTGAGCCATTTAATCTGCTGTCCTGTTTATTAAACTACATGCTGTAAAAGACGTGCTCAGCTCGTCACCCTGAGGTTCAGGAAAAAGTGTTTATGAAGCGGTTTCCTCACCTCCCCTCTAAACCCTGTTCCACTTGTTTGATTGTGTTTACAGCTCCTCTTCTGCAAGTACATTTCCCCAAAGCCCTCAGTGCTGTCTGATCACAGCCCTCGATGAGATCCAACGTACACAAGGCGACGTGGGAGTTCCCTGTCCTCCCTCGTCCCTGTGGATTTCTCAGTGTTCTCTGCGAGCCCTGTGAGTTTTAGCTGCCAATCCTGCCTTAATCTTTTCCCTTCTGCTCCCACTTCTGAGAAATCTGGACGAGTTATGTCCACTGCAGTACAGGGATAAGAGTGGGACAAATGCAAATGGCAAAAATTTTACTACACATTTATTTTCAGTCTTCCCATTAGATCTTAAAGGTAAACAAAATATTGCAGATTTTCCACTGCTGGTATCAGCTCAATTCACCTTGACTCACCACAGGATGGATTGGTTTGGCTAAAAATAAACTTTTTTTTTCTTATAGCCTGTCCTGTTCTGAAATTTGGCCTCCAATATAGGTGTGCTGCTGAGGGCCACAAGTTGCTTGACATTGTTGATCTAAAAGGGTTTTGAGCCTTAGATCAATTTCCCTTAAATAAATAAAAATAAATAAAAGCGCACTTAATTTCCACCGTGCGTATAGTCAACCTTGATTAGATTAGATTAGATTAGATTAGATTAGATTAGATCAGGGGTCAGCAACCCTGGTCCTAGAGAGCCACTATCCTGCATGTTTTAGATGTATCCCTCTTCCAACACACCTGATTCAAATGATCAGCCTATCCTCAAGCTCTGCAGAAGCCTAATAACCACCATCAGGTGTGCTGGAAGAGGGAAACATCTAAAACATGCAGGATAGTGGCTCTCTAGGACCAGGGTTGCTGACCCCTGGATTAGATCAAACTTTCTTGATCTTTTGGGCAGAGCCCTCAGGAAAGTGAGGTTCCAAAAGCAGCACAACCTCTCTCTCTCTCTCTGTCTCTCTCTCTGTCTCTCTCTCTAGGTGGTCTGCCCTTGGTCAGGTCCTGTGCATGCTAATTGTTTCCATTTATTTCTGTCCAATGCAGTTTCTGTTATTGTGTGCTACATTTGTCCCTGCTTGATGTCATCCAGTATCATCTTTCTCTTTCTCCCTCTCGATCTCTTCCCTTCTTTCAAATACTGTTCTCTGCAGTCCTTCTGATCTCAAAATATGTCCAATCCAACAGGCTTTTCTTTTCCAGATGGTGTCTAGTAATGAACATTACTCTGAATATACACACAAGAAATACCACAAGAAAAAAGAAATACAACTATAAAAAACAGCTGTGAAAAAGTGCAATTGCACATTGGGAAGTACTGGTAGATGTAAGTGGCAAAGTATTACAGGGTGGGGAAGTAAAATTTACAATGAATATTTAGTTGTTTTTTCTCAGCAGGCACTATGTCAATTGTTTTGAAACCAAACATATATTGATGTCATAATCATACCTAACACTATTATCCATACCTTTTCAGAAACTTTTGCCCATATGAGTAATCAGGAAAGCAAACGTCAAAGAGTGTGTGATTTGCTGAATGCACTCGTCACACCAAAGGAGATTTCAAAAATAGTTGGAGTGTCCATAAAGACCATTTATAATGTAAAGAAGAGAATGACTATGAGCAAAACTATTACGAGAAAGTCTGAAAGATACTATTAAAGAAGAATGGGAGAAGTTGTCACCCGAATATTTGAGGAACACTTGCACAAGTTTCAGGAAGCGTGTGAAGGCAGTTATTGAGAAAGAAGGAGGACACATAGAATAAAAACATTTTCTATTATGTCAGTTTTCTTGTGGCAAATAAATTCTCATGACTTTCAATAAACTAAAAGACATACACTGTCTTTCAATCCCTGCCTCAAAATATTGTAAATTTTGCCTCCCCACCCTGTAGTAGTAGTAGTAGTAGTAATAATAATAATAATAATAATAATAATAATAATAATAATAATAATAATAATAATAATAAGTAACATATTATGTCCTACTTTCATAATATAATATACTGCTACTAAAAAGGTTAAAGGTTAATTTACTTTCTTGTCCCCATTGGGAAAACTGGTCAGTGCATTGTAATCATCCTAATACATATTAGGCATTAGGACATTAGCTGCCACTGAAGATGCTTTGGGACCAATTCTAGATCATCTTTACTGAGGTCAGGGACATCTACTAGTCATCATAACAATGCAGCAGAAACTACTATGATACTGAATTAAGCACAAGTGAAGCTAAGATGAATTTAACAATGCAGGACAAAACTTCAAACTCTCCAATTTCAGATAGAAACAGTATATTAACAATTTTTTTCTGACAAGAATGTAGCTGTTTAGACAGAAATATGTGGTCAATGTATCAAGACATTTCCAACAAGCTTCATATCTGACATCGTAACACACATACACACTGATGCTGAGAGGATTTTACATCCTGTTTTGTATCCCTTAAGCTCCCTCAGAACTTTGGAAAAGATGATACTAGAATTAACATCTGATAGTATCGGGTGGTCCCTGTTCTCATGCAGTGGAAACACCAAAAAAGATGTACTGAGTTGAGTTAAGTCGAGCTGATAACAGCAGTGGAATATTTTGCTGTACAACATTTCACATTTATATCTGTAAATTCAAACGTTGCTCCTCCTCTACACTCAACAAATGAAGGGAGATGGAGAGAGCAGCAGTGGTCCAGTGAACAATAAAATAAATACAGAGGTTACAAGACCAAACACATGCTTCTCTCAAGTTTAAAATATGGATTCTCACTTAAAAAAAAAAAAAAAAAAAAAAAAAAGCATCAGTTCAAGGTGACTTAATTAATACCCGTTGGTAGATTTGTTCTGCATTCTGGAAAGGGCATCTCAAATGTTATTCATAAAAATATTAAAACCACAGGGCACATACAGGGGACAGACTAGAAATAAAAATATAAAAAACAGACTAAAATAAATAAAAGTCATCAGCTATCACTAAAATGCCTATATAAAACCTGTTAAAAGCATGATAAAAACATGAAAACATGATATAATGATATAAATTATAAAAGGGATCATACATAAATGAATAAATCAGTAAATGCAGAAGTACTGATTCAAGTTCTTTACTCCGGTAAACAAAAAACATCCAAGCTCTGAGTAAAAGTAAAATGTAGTTTTTACATTTATGTTTAATAAGCTTTCATCAAAAACACTTTTCTCAGATGGTTAAGTCTCCATCTATTGGCCTTGATGTTATGAAGGTGAACTATTATACAAAATTTAAAAATAATGAATAATTTTTAAATGCTTTACAAACACTATAATGACCCTGAATGACAATGCAAGGAGAGTATTGTACAGAAAGTATAGCATGTTTCTGTTAAAATGTAAGAAGTGGAAGTAAAGAGTTGTCAGCACAGTAAATACTACTAAGTAAAGTTCAGTGACAAAGTATTTACTTGCAGTAAAAACATGCATCAAGACTTGTAATCATTCTACCACTGTTAAAAATCTTTTATTTATTTATTTATTTATTTATTTTTCTTTGCTTTAGGGTCATTTTATGTCTTTCATAATGCCGTGACTAGAGAATTGAAAATGTAGTGAGTAATTTTGATTTTCTTTTGTTTTAAATTTAATATAATTTTACTGGACAGTGCTATGGAATAAACTGTATGAATAAAAACTACCGTTGCATTCATCAAGAGTTCAATTCTTTTTTATATACATATATTCTTAGCACACAGGCAACATGTCCTCTTTGAAAGGACTTGGTACAATAAACTAAAAATGCTCATCCCCAATCTTTCAGTGGCTTATAAACATATAAGTTTTAAACAGAGGCCAGTCTGTTGTTATCAAAATTGATGCTGTTTATCCTGTCTAATCCATCTGGCATCTGTATTAACAGATTTGTGGAGAAGGAAAAGAGACTGGAGGCCCAGACTTTTCCCTTCTGCATTGACGTGAACATGCGTTTGTCAAAAACATTATCCAATACAGTCCAGCAGAACACCACACTGGAAAGGTGAGGAGGGTACAGAAATCAGCCCCAGCTTTCTTAGACAGGTAAATCTTTCCTTAAACAGTCTGCTGAAGTATACTTAACGCCATTAAAAACACACAGTCCGAACATGAGGTGTAATTTCCAGAAAATGATTTGCTCAGGTGTCTATTTTGTATATATTAACAGACGTTTTTTTTTTTTTTTTTTCATTCCTGATGCACGCAACGTTGGCATTTGGACTAATCCCTTAATGTTGGACATTGAGTCAAATCTCTTGTAAAGAGTCACACTTGACTGGTAACTTCAGATATGGTCAATAGTCTATATAAAGGCAGCAAAGAAAACACCTAAATGTTTTTTTGCCAACTCAAAATGCCACGACTTATGATGCAACAGAGAGAACGTGCCACTGGCATGTTACAAGCAGGTCTGAGCCGTGGTGAAGTCGCTTGCTGTCTGCGCTGTCATCGCGGTACAATCAGTCGTCTGAGTTCCAGAGAACATGAGACAGGCTCAGATCCCTCAGGACAGGATCACGAGACATGAGAAGCCAGAGGTAGACACATCCTATATTGAATGACGACACTTTCAGTTTCTGAGTACCTGCATCCAGTGACTGAATAAACATGTTAAGTTGATCATAATTTGTCCACAATTCATTCTCTAATGACCAAAGCTTCCCTCTTTTATATGAAGGTAACCCCAAACCAATTAATTTAATTTATCTCCAAATATACATATTATTCTGACCCGTGTGTTTTTTAATGGTGCTAAGTATATTTTCTAAGACAGGCATTTAAAAACATTGACTTCTTTTTTGAAATATTATCACGTTGGAGTGAATGGGTTTATCTAAAAGCTGTTTGTCAGTGTAACCAAAACCACAGACGCTGCTCATGTCCTGCAGGATTTTTGAAACATCACAGCAGGCCGGTTACAGATAACACGGCTTGAGTTTGCACTTTATTCAGCCACACTCTTAAAAAGACTCAACACAGATGAAAGAAATGAAGTGCTCCTTGTGTCTCCTCCGGCATTCAGAATTACTCAGTCACTGCTGCGTCTGTCTTTGTGTATAAAGGTATTGTAATTCTGTGCCTACTCTCCAATCTCATCTCATGAATACACAGCTGGTATGGAAAGGACACACTGATAATGCCCTCCATCCATTATGCATGTGTTTGGGAGTCTGCGCCCACGACTGTGTAGTTTTATGTGTGTGTTTAGTATACATATTTAAACACATACAGGTCACTGGTATATCTTTCATGGTAATGACTCTATTCTCCTCCTGTCAGGCATTAAATATCTTAATAGATACATTTTCTCAGAGAAATAAGTTATCTTAAAAGATTTTTCTTCCACAATCAGCCAGTAAGCTCCACAAATCTGTTGATGTACGGGCACATCTAAGGACCTTTGTAATTCAATGAGTGGATTTTACACCTACAATCACATCAGGGTGGTTTTACTGAATGCTTATTTGTATGTGAAACTCATACAGATCTAAACAGTTGTGTCACAAAAGCAAACAGACATCAACAGTGTCTGTTTAAAGTTTTTAGACTGAGCTAGGTATAATTATTTTGGAAACTCATTATACATCAACTGTACAAATAACTGCATTATCCTTCATAACCATTTAAAGAAAGAGTTTATGACCATTTATGAGACTACATGTAGAAACTGAAACCAGGATTAGAATACTGCCACTTACACTTCATACACACTGGTGTGTATCCTCCAACATAATTGTTCTTAAGAAAAATACATAAAGTAATAATAATAAACAAGTGGTGCCAGGCACAACAAACCCCACCCCTCGCACATATCGTAACTTATTTTGGCATCGATCCAGCTGATGTCATCATGTCCATGCGTGTGCTGATGTCAGCATATCAACTGCCTCTATATATGTGCCAAGACTGAAGTGAATTGAAGCAAATTGTTTGTTTTTACAGACATTTGAAATCCGCAGTTTATAAGTAAATTGTGAAAAAAAAAAAAAAGATTTAAGAAGTACTTTGACCCACTCTTCCCAAAATGTAATGACATCTATTCTGGATCACTGGCAATCTATAAACCAAATTTGGTATGAATTCAACCAATACTTTTGCTGCTACAGACATTTGAAATTTCACCCATTATAAGTAAGTGGGGCAAAAAAGATTTTAAAAAATACATTAAAAAATGTTTGAACTTTGACCTACTCTTCCCAGAATGTAATCAGATCTGTTCTGGGTGACTGGCAATCTATAAACCCAATTTGGTATGAATTGAAGCAATAGTTTTGCTGCTAGAGTGTTAACAAACAAACAATCAAACCGAACCAAAAACAATACTCCTTTCCAGGGTAATAAAAACATTCCTGGTACCTTTTACTAGTGTTTAGATTAGTGTACTCACCTTTTCATAATATGTGTTATTCCCACAGTGTCACTGGAAGTAAGTGAGGAAATTACCACTTGATAATTGCTCAGTTGTGTTAAATACATGAATTCTAGTGAATACAGCTGTATTTAAATATGTGATACACATATTCCACTGGTGGAGTAAAAGCAGGTGCAGCAGGGTGAGGCACTGAACAGCAACTCACAGCATTATAATAATAATAATAATAATAATAATAATAATAATAATAATAATAATAATAATAATAATAATGGATTAGGTTTCTATAGCGCTTTTCAAGGCACCCAAAGTGCTTTACATTATTGGTCCTTTATTCATTCGCTCTCACAGTCACCCTCTGGTGGTGGTCAACTACGTTTGTAGCCACATGGGCGTGTAGTCAATTCCGACCACCACCGAACATTCATACACTTTCATACACTTTCAGAATCACAGAAATGTCACTGAAGTTAAAGCCATATAGCAAATAGAAAATAGTGGTGGAATAATATTAGAACGAAAAGAATTAATCATTAGATCAGGTAATGGAGGAGAAGTGTCTTGCTCAAGGACACAATGGCCTGACTAGGACACAGTGGGATTCAAACCACCAACCCTTCAGGTACTGGACAACCTGCTCTACCTCCTGAGCCATGGCCAAGTCCCATTCTGTGACAATGAAAGAGCTAAACAAAACTAAATATTTCACCTTCAATATTCATCTGTGAGGTTCATGTTCAGCTCAACATGAATCCTTTAGCCATAAAAATGGACTCCAGGTCAAATCAATGCAGACTGCTACTTTTACACTCACCTAGAATGTTAGGAAGCATTAATTACATTAATAATGGTGTAAGGGTGAGTTCAGTGCAGGGCCATGTGTGCAAAATCAAGTGTTCTTGGAAAATCACAGACCCACAGAGACAGTGGATGGACTGTAAAAACAGAGAAGAGAAATGGGTGATATTTACATGACCTAATCAATATGACAACTATGCAAATATTTGACAATCAGGACCCAACACTAACCAGAAGCAAACAGAGGAAGAACTACATTCAGACTGAAATCACAGAAAGACAATTTAACTATTACAAGTTATTACTATATGGGTGTTAACAGATAACAGATCTAATGATTAATTCTTTCCGTTCCATTATTATTCCACCACTATTTTCTATTTGCTATATGGCTTTAACTTCAGTGACATTTTTGTGATTCTGAAAGTAGAAAAGAACACAGGACTTTTATTAACATTCTAGTCCAATGACATGATGTGCACGTACTTATCTTTTCCTGACAATTGAATTGAAAGTTTTGTAGCGTGATATTTCTGTGTCTAAACTATTCGCTATAGAGATAGGAAGACGGGAAACTTTAGATTCGATTTTCTCCTCTGATTAAATGCCAAAACTGTTGAAGAACTGACTTTAGAAAAACATTACAAACACAATCACAAAAAAAGCTTTTAAAAGCGCTTTCCAGCACGACTTACTGTTATGTTCAGCTATTATTAAAATGTCAGAAATAGCACGAAATGAGCTGCATGGTCTCTGAGAAAACATAGCACATAAAGACATGCATTGACATTTCCTGTATGCATTTCTTTGCAAAATGGCTGTGGGGATTGTATTGGACAAGCAAGTACCAACATTTTCTTAATCCACATAATTAATTCTTATTCCTCCTCCTTCTTTTTACATTTCTGTCTCTCACGTTTCCATGTTTGGTCTCGTTTCTTTCTTGGCTTTCTTCCTTCATGACTTGTAGCCATGCTCATGTTGTTTTGATGCAGAGAGAAAGGATTCTATTTCATCCAAAGGCTGGGATGATATGCTCACAAACGCAGTGAACCTGACAAAAGAAAAACATAGGACATAGCACTGAGCTGCTACACACACATAAAAGTCAGGACAGGCTGTTTGTAGTTGCTGGGACCAGCTAATTTATGCAAACATATACCTGCATGAATGTCACTGTGATGCACACAGGATTGGACACTCTGAATGCTCATACATGCAGTCATTGTTTCTGAAATTCTAGAAATCCAAATCCAAAATAAGCATATGCTTTTTAACACCCCTATATACATATAACATACATATACATATATATTTTTGCATAACTGTACCACATATGGACTTATACTACTCCATATACTTATACTATTCCACATCAAATTTTGTGACAAACTTGGTGATTTCATATATACCATCTACTGATCTAAACTGTTTAATACATGTCATTTACTAATCCTATCAGTATATGTAAACAATTGCTGTAAAACACTGGAGTGGCCTCTCTTCCACAGTAATTTTAACCCATAAAGACCCAAACATCCATCACCGACCAAAAGCATCTACTGATCTAAAATGTTTAATGCCTGTTGATCCACTGATCCTATTAAAGCTATACCGTATGATGTGGCATTTTTACACTTTTCTTTTGCCATCTTAAAATGCTCCTAATAAGCGTGTGTCAAACTAAAATGTAAAAGAAATCCACCAGGTATTGAAACTCAAAAATGTTTAATTCTCATATATTTCTGATAAAAGTCTGACCAATCATTTTAGTCGGTCCGAATAAAATAATTGGCCGAACCTGGCTGAGCCTCCTGTCAATCATCCATTACGGCCGTCCAGCATCCGATCCATTATCGGTGTCTCCGCATCCGATATGTGTCCCTCTGAATCTGACGCTTCACTCACGCTGCTCCTGTCCCTGACCACAGTCTACTGTCTAGAATGTGTATGGATAGAACTGACATGCACATGTGGAAGGGGAAAAAAACGGATTTATTAACAGAAACAACAACTAAGGGGAACAAACGGGAGTCTGATGAATGAAGGATGGAGATAAAAGTCCGGAAGTCGGATGTACTGGACTGAACAGGTCTGCAGAAAGCTCAGCTTTTATGACCATGGGACTCATACACGTACATGTACTTGGTGTCACACAATGTAGGATTATGTGGATGATAAATGTATGGACTATGAAACTTCTAATGTCCACGGAAAATTCGCGGAGGCCGCGCGTTCACAGTGCGCGCGCCCGTCGCACCTCATCTCTGTGGTGCACTGAAGACACTGACCCAGTACCGCACAGACCAGACCCTTAAATTCAGGGTCTACTGATGGAACAGGGGCCGCGGGCCCGCGGCAGGTGGATGATGCATCTGATTACTGAGGGAGGGGTCTGCGGACACACCGAGGTGGACCGGACCTGCACCTCTGCTTCCTCCGCGCGCACAAGGTGAGAGAAGGCGAGCATCAGAGCTCAGGCAGAGGGAAGTGGGCGGGGCTTTGGAGGGAGGCGGGTTGTTCATGTTCAAACTTTTACTAAGTGCTGTGAGAAATGCCACATCGGTAGGTATAGCTTTAATCCATGTAAATAATCGGTGTAAAATACAGTTTGTCGTCTTTTCATGGTCATCAGATATGACCCATTTGGACGTTCAGAGGCTCCGTAGTGAACGTGGAAACACTGTCATCTTCTACAACATTGATTCACCAGTAAAATTCATGGAGTTGGATCAGTGACAGTGGATGGAAATGGTTGATTTATGCTCAGTTTATGACATTTTATGACAATCAACTTTAATCTGATCTTTTATGAACATCTACATGATCAGTGAATGAACCCATAATGATCCAGTGCTGACTTTTGTGGCAGGTCTCGAATGAATTTTTCTCTTGATTTAACCTTTCTTAAGTGAATTATCTCCATTTATTATAATATTATCCTCTGTCTGTATTTTTTAGGTGAAAATCAGGTATTTTCCTATATTTAATTCACTGATAATGTAGATGTTCATAAAAGCTCAGTTTAAAGTTAAGGGTAATTATAGCCAAAACAGAGAAAATTGAAGAAAAAGGGACTTTTTCAGCAAAGATATCAATAACTAAACACAAAGACAAGTGTATCCATCCACTGTCATTGATCCAACTCCATGGATTTTACTGGTGAATCAATGTTGTAGAAGATGACAGTGTTTCTACGGTAACTAAAGAGCCTCTGAACGTCCAAATGGGTCATATCTGATGACCATGAAAAGACGACAAACTGCATTTTACACCAATAATCTATATGTATTGATAGGATTGTTGTAAATTAAACATTTTAGATCAGTCGATGCTTTATGGTCACTGGTGGCCGTTTTGGTTTTTATGGGTTAAATAAGGGAAAATATGTGATTTTCATCGACAAAACAAAATACAGAGGATAATCTTACAATAAATGGTGATAAATAACTTAAGAAAGGTTAAATAGAGAGAAAAATTCATATGTGAACTGCCATGAAAGTAGCGCTGGGTTAAATCGAGCCTGATACCTGTATTAAATGAAAATAACTGGATTTTGGATACATCCTTACTGATCTTGGATATGTGACTTTACATGTAGCCTGCAAGATTGCACAAACCTTCAATCACTCATTTCTTTTTCTTTTCATGGGCAGGAAAATGGAAAATAGAGGTTGGAAATTTACATACACTGTTTTAAATGCAAACTCTTATTCTACCTTATTTTCAGAGTAAAGAAGTTCACAGAGACCAAGGCCACCGACTTTTAACAGTCTGCACACCTCTGTAAATTGATGTCATGACTTTAGAGACTTAGGCTAACACATAGAAACTTCTAACATATCAACAAATCATCAAAGACCTTGGGAAAAAAAAACTACAGACTTCAAAAAGTTTTGTCTCTTATTGGAAAAAAGATCCAACAGTTCATCTGTACAAATAAAGTACACAAATAAGATCTACTTTTGGTGCTAGAGGCTTTCATTTTTCCCATGACAGCAGTCAAGAAACCGCTAACGATGTGGGAATTAACTGGTATAAAATATTACTATCCACATAGAAAAGACTTACGTTTGTGAGTGAGTACTGTGACACAGATCTGAGCTTTCGGGGGACTGTTTTAGGTCAGTTCAAGCCCAAGAGTGAGATGAGCTGAAACTTACATCTAGATTCAAAGATTCAAGATTCAAAGGTTCTTTATTGTCAATTCACTACATGCATAACATACAGAGAACTGAGATACTGTTTCTCTCTCTCATGTTCAATGTCATGCATTTAGAAAGAGGTAAAAAAAAAATAGAATCAAAATAAATAAACACTATAAAGAATAAACTATAACAGGATATGAAGTATTTATAGTCGGAGCAGTAGTGCAATACAGTAACGTCTGCAAAGCTCTGACCTACAATGTTCTTAAAGGGGTCATATTTTGCTTTTTTTAATGGAATTATGCATTTTAAAACATTTCCCTGTGGTCTCCATAAACTGTAAATGCTATACTTGGGTCTGAATTCTTCATTAATTCAACTCCACAGGTCCATCTTTAACCCTATTTCTGAATAATGACACCAGCGTTGGCCCTTTAAATGCAAATGAGCCCCTTCACACCCCCTCCAGGTTGTTGGCCGTGCTGCTCTGTTTCTCTGTACTCAGAGAAATGTTTATTGGAAGTCTTGACCTTATATGTGCAAATGTCTAGGGACGTCCGATATTGGCTTTTTTGCCAAAAAACGATATGCTGATATTGTAGAATGCTTAATTTCTGATTCCGATATCTACCGATACCACTGCTGATGTATGTGGGATATTGAACTAATTTTAGGTAACATCACATATCTCCTGTCATGGAATTAACATATCATGCCTAATTTTATTGTGATGCCCCATTGGATGCATTCTCAAATGCAACAAGGCTTTCAAAATGTAAACACTGTGCAAAGAATACATACTACAACTTAAGTTGTGGAAAAACTGCCATATGTATTTATTTTCTCTCCCTCCCTCCATGAGTCTATTACAGTGTGGCAACTCTACTGTACAGTTTTGAAAACTGCACATTTGTTTCAGCTACAAACAATGCTTCATTTACACGTCGGTAAATGCCAGCAAAATCAAGGCATTATTTTATCGGTTTTAATGATAGGCAAAAAAAACAATAACGATATTCACCGATATTACATTTTTATGCCAATATCGGGCCGATAATATCGGTGGGCTGATATTATCAGACATCCCTACAAATGTCGTGACGTAACTAGTTATGGACAAAAGTAAGTAAGTAAAACAAGTTGTAGAAATCCACTCGATTTTTGCCAAAATGAATATAAAGATAGCTTTGCAGCACCTAGAGGGTTCAAATTCAAACATTTTTTTTAACAATGAGGGTCCAAATACACAAACAAATGTACCAAAGACTAATGAAAGTGGGTTTAGCAAAATGTGACCCCTTTAAACCTGCTAGTTTAAACTAGTGCAACAAAACGACAGCAAAGATGATCTCAGGATCTCAGTCTTGTCTTGTCATGTCACAGCCTTAGGGTTTTGGTGTCGAAGGGAGACCAGAGGCTGATCTGTTTGAATAGAGTCCTATGGGAGAAAGGACTCACAAACAGCTTTTTTGTGAAAACTGTTGGTTCAGAATCAGAATCAGTTTATTTGCCATTTGCAGAAAAACTGCATTGGAAACGAGTTGCGAGAGCTCAGCATAAAAATACATGAAAGACAGTAACAAGGTAAAGGGTATAAAAAAAAACCTATGAAAAATTACATAAATAAGAGTAATAAAAAGACAGGTGCCCCCATAGATCGACTGACACTCATTTGGGCAGTGTATGAATATAAAATGTGTCATTTAATAAAACATACACCAAACATTGTTAAGTATGTGATATGGAGTTGTTAAGGCTACGCACAGCACTTGTAAAACAATCAGACAACCAACCTCTGTGATGATCTTTAACATCTTCTCCATAGACTAAAAATACACCACCTGATAAGACCTAACATTGACTAAAGGATTGTTTGGAGATGAGTGACAGTTTGAGGTGTGGCCCATTCACTGCAACTGAACCAACAACCAAATGTATATTCATTTTTTAACACTTTTCTTCTTTACATGGAAAAAAATCAAAGATTAAAAGCAAACTCACCAATTTAGTCACTAAATAAATCCACTGTGTTCTACCACAGCCATAAATATTGGGACATTCAGCAAAGTTAAAGTACTGATATGTTTGGCTCACAGTGACACTATTTTCAATACGTTTGTTTTAACGGCTGGATGTCCGGGCTTTTCAGACCGTTGATGCAGCATCTTTAAATATGAACGAGGATGTTGATAGTGAGTTACACAGCTGTATTTCTAGTACTGATGAAAGAGGAAGTAAAGGGGGGCCAAAAAGTCTTTATAATTTTACAAATTTATTACAAAAGCAAATGAATAAACAAATCTCTGGAAATTATAACTACATGAAAAGTAGATACTGAAGTTTTTTGTTTTGGTTTTTTTGCCTCATTTAATCCACTTTTATATGGGACCATTAGTTGCATGAAGCACATCCAGATGGTACTGGATTAGTTTCCATGTTGGCTTTATCAGAACCTCATCAGTGGTGTCAATGGTACCAGTGATCTTTACCTTCAGGCTGTTGATGTCCCATATCCTTGTTCAGTACACAATATCTTTAACATAACCCCATAGACAGAAAATCCAGGGCAGTGATACCTGGTGAAGGGGGTGTCCAGGGAGTTGGACCATCCCTTCTAATCCACCGGTCTGGAAATGTTTGATTTAGGAACCCACCAACATGCAGTCCCCAATGTGGTGGTGCACCATCTACCTGAACAATGATGGTTGGTTGAAGGCCATCCAGTTGTGGTGACACATATAGAGGCAAAAGGTCAAGGTCAACATTTGCAGTAATTGATCTCTCGTTGACAAAAAAATAGACCAATATTTCGATTGCACATGATCCCACAATGTGATTAAAAACTGATAACCAATGAGTATATAGAACAAATCTGATTAATATACAGGGGTTGGACAAAATAATGGAAACACCTTCTATGATGCCACAATGTTAGGTGTTTCCATTATTTTGTCCAACCCCTGTATCCCACCACTTGTTTTTGTATTAAGTTTTTAAATTGTAAAGAGACGTTCTGTTCATTGACAGTGTATACATGTAGGTCTTACCATGGAAACAGCTGATGGTAATGCTGCATGCTGTGATATACAGTCTATGAATACTGAAAAAAAAACTCTACTTATACTATATATAGTGTGACATTTTGTTTTGTTGGAACTGGGTTTAAAGCTGCAGGAACTGAAATCAGGAGAAACTAATGGCACAGTTTAAAACTATAACACACACTCTGTTTATGCAGCTCTCTCTTCCCAGTCAAAATCAAGAGGCTTATGTAAATTTAGATCAGGGCTGTCAAACATACGGCCCCACGAGCCAAAACCAGCCCGCCGAAGGGTCCAATCCGGCCTGTGGGTTGAATCTGTGGAATGTGAAAATTGCACTGAAGATATTAACAAACATAGAAAGTGTCAAAAAAAATCATTTCAGTTCTGTGACCACATACAGCCCAATATGATCTCAAGAACGTCAGACCAATAAAATACTGTCAAATAACCTATAAAAAAATGACAACCCATTTTCTCTGTTTTAGTGTAAAAAAAAGTAAAATGACATGAAAATGTTTACATTTACAAACGATCCTTTCACAAAAAATGTAAATAACCTAAACTAATATGAACAACCTGAAATGTCTTAAGAAAACTGACAGCACTTTTAACCCATAAAGACCCAAACATCCACCATCAACCAAAAGCATCTACTGATCTAAACTGTTGATCCACTAATCCTATCAATCCATGTAAATAATTGATGTAAAACACAGTTTGTTGTCATCAGATATGACCCATTTGGATGTTCATAGGCTCCGTAGCGAACATGGAAACACTGCCATCTTCAACAACATTGATTCACCACTAAAACCCATGGAGTTGGATCAGTGACAGTGGATGGAGACACTGGATTTATGTTCTGTTGATATATTTTACTGAAAAAGTCACTATTTCTTCAGGGTTTTTTTTCTGTTTTGATATAATAACCTTTGACTTTACTCTGAGCCTTTATGAACATGTACATGATCAGTCAATCAAACATAGGAAAATAGATGATTTACACTGGAAAACATGCAAAATTCAGAGGATAATGTCACAATTAATGGTGATAAATCACTCAGGAAAGGTTAAATGGAGAGAAAAATTAATTTAGTAGTGGCCACAAAAGTCACACTGGGTCCTTATGGATTGACAGTTTTAAAAAGTTTCCACTGATCAAAGACATGCTGAAAGGTGATAACAGATTTTTTGCACTGTCATGCCAAAAAACTATCAAGCACTGCAGCTTTAAGATAAATGTAGAAGTTTTTGGACATAAGGATCAAAGAAATGTTCAGAATTGTAAAAAAAAAAAAAAAAAAAAAAAAAGAGTTTGAAAGCACTGAGCCGAGGTATCTGCCAACTTTCAACCTCCAAAGTAAATATAGGCAACTTCCAAAGTATAAAGATATCAGGAGAAAGTGCAGACAGTTTTATGACACACCACAAGGTTATAATGCACGCATGTGTGCACTTCAGGTACAAGGTAGAATACTGCAGTTTGGCTGATTTGACACCTGAATGGCAGAAACAGTTTAAACAATTGCTCTAAAAATAGGGACGGAATGGGAGATCCGTGATCCATAGACATTATCTGCCAACTGAAATGTGTCCCTCATGCACTGTGTGGGTGAAGTTAATAAAGTTATAAAGTTTGGCTTTTCACAAACAGCAGAACATATTAGGTCTCCTGCTGCAATGTTGTGTGTGCAGCAAGTGTCATATTGGGAAATGTCAGCAGCGTTCGAGAAAGCACACAACCTCAGTCTGTGACAGCTTTCCAGTATGTTGCAAGTTTGTAACTTACATTCCTAAAAAAAAAATGTTAGTTTAATTCCCAGTATTTTGTTGTCAGTCTGTGTTGCTGTAGGAATCATTTTTGCTCTTTAGAATGAACGCCACCGCTCTCCCCATGACTCAGGCCTGTGGAGATATTCAATCACTCTGTCCTCGGTATATTTGGTTCTGTAGTGCTCTATGTGTTGTTTCTAGGCACACAGTTCAGTTACAAAGAAAAGTAATGAATAAAGCCTTACAAAACAAAAGCTTCACACACACACACAAAAAAACCATGAGGAAAAACTGATTAGACTGCAGCAAAATATTCTGTGGAAAAATGAATCCTTTAAGCACAGTCTTTGAGACTTATCTTTATTTTAATTAAACTTTTAATATGCAGAAAGTATATGGTGTGGAAATACTGGAACAAAGAAAAACATATCTGATATTTTTCATTTGCAGTTCAGTATATGAAAAATGCTCTTTTTTGTACAATTTGCTGATAGATTAAGTCAATTAAACACACATACAGACAGTAGGTTTCAGCTACATGTGTGTCAAAGTGGATTTGGAATTCATCACAATCTAAAAAACTCTGGATGTGGACGATTCCTTCTTCAGGGTAAATGAGAACAGGGATCATCTGTAAGATTTAATTGATTTTTTTTTTTTTTTACCAAGGTGGTGTTGATCGTGAGGCTGACGGGCGCCTTGTACCACACAGACCGAGGCTGACAGCATTCTGACGGAGGATTTGTGTCACATGGGAGCAACTGTCAACATGACTTGACATCTCAAAACAACAACAAGTACACTTGTTCAATAGGAAGCTGTCATGATGCCTTTGGGTGATAAATGTATTTATTACACAGCTTTGTTGATTTCTCAGTTCTGTGTAACAGACAGAGGTTGTGCACTTTGGAGTTAAAGCCATAGACTTTTATTTTATTTAATACATTATTTTCAGATAAATATTTTATGTTGATTTCTTTTTTCATTTTATTTCATTGGTGTAGTTGTCAGGGACAGTGCACATTAATAAATAATGCTGTAAATGCAGCAAAATTGGCCAAAAAGGCTTTACTCCATATGTTTTCCCAGGACAGACATTACAATGTCACCTTAAAAACAAAAATAAAAGATTAAAATTACCATTGTGTTGATCATTTAGCATGTATTAGCAATAGCAAAGGAACAATACCAATACTGATAAAAGCATATTCTGTAATATTGTCACATAGTATGTAAAAATGCAAGAGAGGCACATAATGCAAGATACGCAAGAAATAACTATAAATAAACAAAAGTATAAAATAAAATTAAATACATTTCATATTTCATGTTAACAGAAAAATGGACTAAATGAAGGTCATATTGTACCTTCATTTACTTTGTACATTTTGCTTGTGCATTAAACCACAATAACATATACATGCAGACACATGAGGACAGATTACAACAGCAGCAAGAGAAGTTGAGTGCAAAAAGATAAAAAAAAAAAAAAAAAAACCTAAAGTAGAGTTTTAGTGCTGACAGAAGAGGTTGTTGAACCATTTCTTTAAATGTGCTTTAAATAAACTTTATGATAATCGTAGTTGGGTTGTTCCATTTGGCTGCAGTGTATAAGAGCAAATATGGTGAAATAAACCCCCTCAGGCTCATCGAGACCCCCCCGCAGGGTTTATTTCACCATATTGATTGACTTGCTGTACATTATCCCTAATTTCTAATCGGATTTCTTACTTTAAAGTGACCTCAGCACCTACTTTCTCATTGCTACTTCACAAGCCCTTCATGGTTTTAGTTTGCAAATCACCTGTAAATTATAGATGAACAGATCTGTTGGATGAACATCATTATCGACTCCCACTGCCCAATCAGCAAAGACAATGACATTCACCGATGGCAGAGGCTGGTGTTTACCTGTCATTATATAAAAGGCTCAGTGTGTGTTGATGTGACAGCTCTATTGAAACGACTCTGTTCCAATAGTTCTAAATCCAGTTCAATATGCTATGAGGTAGTTAGTAAAGGTTCTTGCCTGAATCATCAGCTGTCCACGTTCTGTTCATTTCAGTTGTATGAACAGATTTATAACCTTCAGAATGTTCTACATCTTAATGGTTTGGTCTCCTTGGATATAGTTAAAAGTCTAGAAAAAGAAATTATGACATTTTATACAACAGATAAAGGGTAATAATCATGGCTTGTCAAGCAAATTTACATTTACATTTATGCATTTGGCAGACGTGTTTTTGAAGTAAACTGTTGAAAAGTCCCAAAAATCTAAACTTAACACATGGCTCTAATAAACAGAGTATATTCTGAGGATCCCGTTGTTGCTTTCCGTTCAAAATGGCCGTGATGTTTTCTGTCAAACACCGGTCAGTCAGTCCACACTATCTTTTGTACCAGACATGTTTTCACGGTTTATCAGAATATCTTTTAAGATGCTTCAAACAGCTGATCATACAGCTGAATAATCTCCTCAGTTAAATGTTCACCACAACAACATTTATATGTGAAAAAAATGTTTGTATTACCTCTATTCCCATTTAGTCTTGATGTTTTTGAAAAATGTCAAAAACTGCCTCAAGCAAGCAAAAACAAACAAACAAAAAAAAACCTTTCCATAGTCTTTGGGGCATTTCCATAAACTCCAAAGTTTATAGAAGTTTCTTCTCTTCTACTTCAGAGTTCTACTGAATCTGCAGCCTGTATGTCAGATCTAGTGTCGTGTGTCTGTGTTCAATGGTGAAAAGACACACTTAGTATAAACTGTATGATTCATATGACGCTCATGTTACAGAAACTCATCACTTTTCTTTACATTTATTCTGTATGCGTTTCATACTAAACGCTGCAGCTGGAAAATAAGTCAGATCACTGTCATCACTGACTCATGACATCAGTTCCACACAAATGGATGGTTAATACCTTTATGTGAAAGGTCAGAAAATATCAACATTATTCTGAAAATAAGATGTTCCTTTTTAGGCTATAATAATTCATGATATCTATATTGTAAAATCTATATTATTAAAGGGAAGTGGACTCTTTCTGTGTGTCTCAGGTGTCATGTAAAACCTGGAAAGAGCTGACTGCTGCAGTTTGACACACCTATGTATTTTTGGTCAAGGAAGAGACCAGTGAAAACATCAATTTGATAGGACCAATATTTTGGGAGATATCAGTAATTTTGGAATACAATAGCCTTAGAATAGCGTTGCCCAGAATCGTAGAATCATAGAATTGAAGTGGGTTACCTAGCAACAGATAAACAATAGGACCACATTGCCATGGTGTCAAATTTCATGTGCAGAAACAGACATGACAGCTGAGAGGTTATTCAACTGAAAATGCCAGTGGAATTTACCAAGTTAGTAAAGGAATGAACTGTATCAGAGGAAAGTTTATGATCTACCACATCTAGAATCAACGCACTAGTAAACATCTAATGATTTAATCACACAAGGAAAATGTCAGTATTTGAATGCTTTATTTCGGATCACATCTCTTTATTCTGGTGGTCTTTTTGGCTTTTATTCCCACAGAATTAGGTTCTAGGTCCTAGTGTTTGTCCTGTGAGCCCTGACTGATACTCACTCTCCTGTTGAGACTTTCAGAGGTTGTTTATTGAATAAAACATTGTTTTTCTTGACAGAGAGCTTGACTGTAGTTGTCATTCTATGAAAACCATCAAATGATTGTGTTATTGAAATGTTTCATGAAACTGATTAGTAGGGATGCACCGATGCAGATACCAATATCGGGTAGCGGTCTGATACTGAGCATGTGTACTTCTACTTGTACTCGTAAAAGTGGTCCGATACAACCGCACCGACATCACTTTACAGCAGTTAAAGACACGGACGGATACGTCCTCTGCCTACATTCTGTACATAATTCTATCCATTTTCTGGGTGCTCACGGATGCGTACCCAGATGGAGAATTCGGAGCAGTACCACTGGGAACCGTGGAGGTAAACTTTTACAAAGAGCAACTGTGTGAGTTAGAGAAAAACTACTGACATATTTATGCCAACTGCCCACTTCTTTATCCAGTCTATGATGAGCCACATACTGGGTTTACAGATGCCTTTGTCCTGGTGCTGCTGTGCATATCACCTCCTCTTCCTCCCCTGTCCATTTTCATTTTCCAAAGCTGTAATCACATGCCATCCTACACATGCAGTTGGATGGACTCAGAAACAAAAGGTGTGTAACAAACCCAAATGGTCCACGACTAAATCAATGGGAGTTGTGAAGTAAATGAGTCGTTAACACACAACTGTGTGGCTGTGATGGAAAATTGTGCGAATGAGCATGTTTGTCTACTTTTCATCTCCCTGATCAATCATCTGTGCACAGAATATTGGCCTGGAGTAAAGTGTGGCTTTCTTTCTAATTGTCAAAATAGAAGCTTTTTCAGTGTGACTGAGAACCGCAGATTTCATTTCATTTATTTTGCTCTGTGCACATTTCAGCTGCTTTGCCTTTTTCCACAGTTAAAATCTAAATATTCCTCTGATTGTGCATTTCTATAAATGTGCTAATATGACTGATTCTGAATGTATCTGCGTGAAAATGTATGCATATGCATACACAAAGATTGTGTGATCTCCAGAGTGTCTCATTATTTCTGTATAACTACTGCTGAGAAGCACAATTAGCCTCTAAATGAGAAGAAAAAATAGCTAACCACAAACTCAAGACAGTGTGTGCACAAAATAGAACATGGTTGGCATTAAAGTGCTGTACATTTTTCATAGTCATTTAGCAGCGGTGGGTCAAAGCAATAGTAACTCCAAAACAAATCACTGTAATGTACCTGAATGCCCTTCAACACACTAACAAGTATCATTCCCGGTGCTTCATTAACTCAATTAAAAGGGGAAATTCAGTAACAGGATGTTAAAATCATTTTGGATCAAAGTCCCTTTTATCGGTGGACAGGTCTAATAACCCGCGGCAGGAAGATATTAGATCACACACTGGGTGATTTTATAAGAATATTCTATGGCTATGCTGATGCATTTTCATGACCTCAAAATGTCATTATTTTCTTCCTTAGAAATGGATAATAAAGTCTACCCACCACAACAGCAAATCACCCTCAGCCTTGTATATTCTGCATTTCTGTCAACTGACTCCTCAGTGAAGTTTTTTTAATGTTTCTCATGACAGATCCACAGGTGGGAGGTAAGAAATACAGCACTTTATTTCGTTTTTTTCCTTTTACTGCCTACATTTGAACACAAAGGCCTGTACTTTCTACCACGTATATTTCGAGTGCAAGAGAATTCGAAGATTATTTTCATTTTGTGTTTTTGCTCTCCTTTATAATATGCAGATAGATTTCAGCCTAAATGAGTACTAACACAGAAAAGATGACACAAAGACCCCTGCATCAGAGCAAAGCACTGACCATAAATGTAATGCAATGAAATATACGGTATGTAAGAGTGCAAAAAGTTAACAACCTCGCATTTTGAAACATCTTGACACTGACAGAGTTTCTCGGATATCAGCTTGTTTCTTCTGTTTTTCTATGTCGGATTCAGACTCAAAATAATGTGGCAAAACTGACATGTTTTTATCTTATCACGGGTGTGCAGTATAAGAAAAATAGTGTGTGTGCGCGTTTGTGGGGGGTTCAGCTTTGCACCATGTAAATCTATTCTAGTAGACTCCTAAAAAAGAATTACAAACTCTAAAATGAGCAAGGTAGGTCCTCTTTACATGCAAAAATAAACAAAAACAAGTGGTGCCAGGCACAACAAACCCCGTCCCTCACACGTATTGTAGTGATCCAGCTGATGTCATCGTGTCTACGTGTGTGGTGATGTGAGCATATAAATTGCCTGTATATATGTGGCAAGTTTGAAGTAAATTGAAACAAAACTGATGTTTTTATAAACACTGGAAATTTTGCCCATTATAAATAAATGGGAGAAGAAAAAAGAATATTTAAAATTCATAAAAATTTTAAACTTAGACCTACTTTTCCGAAAATGTAACCACATCTATTCTGGGTCACTGACAATCTATAAACCCAGTTTGGTATGAATTCAACCAATATTTTTGCTGCTACAGACATTTGAAATTTTGCCCATTATAAGTAAATGGGGGAAAAAGATTTTAGAAATTCATGAAAATGTTGAACTTTGACCTACTTTTCCCAAAATGTAATCAGATCTCCTCTGGGTGACTGGCAATCTATAAACCAAATTTGGTATGAATTGAAGCAATAGTTTTGCTGCTAGAGTGTTAAACAAACAAACCAAACCAAAACAATACCCCTTGCCTCCCCTTTGGGGAGCAGGGTAATAACCATGATGACTTTGAAATAATCTGAGGAAACTGAAGCATTTCATAGAGAAAAATGTGTGACCCAGACCTTTCATGATACTAATCCTCAATGATTTACGGTACTATTGCTGAATTACATGTGCAAATAATCCAGAGGCATCTGCAGTGGATCCCCTTTCATGTGAAACATGTACAACAAATTGAAAAAAAAAAAAAAAAATTCAGACAACTGATCATTTAATATTCACGTACAATCACGAACAAAACCTATAAATAATTACGTTCCCAACAACACACGATCGCCATCTTTTAGACAACAACGCACACAGCACATATCAGCCCATGAACATGAGACTGTTGACAGCTCTTTTGATTAAAAAAAGGTGTCCTGTGGTGCAGATACTGCAGGTGTTTGCTTCCCCACAGTGTCACCAACACCAACCCACTGCATGCACTGTGTCAGCCTCTGTATGTGAGTATGAAAAGGATGAAATGGTTTTCTATATTGATGGTTGAATGCTTCAGTCAATTCAACTCCAGCTGGAGGTGCTGCTTTTACTGACTTTCTGATGGAGGCAAAACAGCTGGATCTGTCTGTCTGTCTCTGAAACACAGAGTTTGCTGACGCATGTTGATCTGTGGGCGATTCCCACATGTAGGAGGGGGCGTGTAAATTTAGACTTTTTCACTTCCCTCAATCAAACAGTAAATGAAGAAGAACATTGTGTTCCAATGGATTATCCATCACAAAGTGTATTCTTGTAGTCTTAATTATCACTAGGTTTTTTTCTTTCCCCAAATTAAAATCCTGAACAGTACGAGGGCTGTTCAATAAGTTCATGGCCTCACCCAGAAATACTGGTTGTTATAATACAGGATGTTACATTCTTTCGTGATGGGATAGTGATGCTTGAACATTGATGGACCAAGTGCATTGCTGTAAATGGAGATTATGTTGAAAAATAAAATATAAATTATCAGTCTGTGTTGTTCTGTTCTGGGTGAGGCCATGGACTTATTGAACAGCCCTCGTAAGAGTACATTCACCTTTTCTTCACCTCATCTTCATAAATGTTCTGGATAAAACTGTCCAGATTAAAGAAGCATTTGCCAGATACAATGTGGGATGAACACAAAGCCCTAGTGCAGGGTTATTCAACTATATTTTTCCATTGGCCAAATTGTTGGAATGCTATTGACTGTGGGCCGAACCCCTGTAGTATTACTCTAATACTGGATGTAAAATTGACACATATCGCCATCATATTTTCAACATTTTTATTTAACTGTTAATCTGTTGTATTAAATTTTAACGTAACACATACCATCACAGTCACAGTAACTGTTGGCTTTTAGTGCAAGTAAGAAATATAAACATAACATTTATGGCCATCAATATTGTTTTCTTCTCTGACCAATTAAAAAATACACACTGGCCATTTTATAGTAAAGTCCAAAAACGTTGTATTCCTTATTCGCAGAGCAAAATAAGCACATGGATTTGCCATCTGCATTACATACTTTTCAGTCCAGTCATTGTTAAATTTTCTGTTTTCACTGTCAACTTTGCATCTCCTCTCCACTGAATGTGCCATGTTTTCAGTTTTAAGCCAGTCGCTCTGGCCTTCTGTAAACAATGGCAGTGCTGCAAAATAACACAAAGTGTCACTGTTTTGAGTACTGTTTAGTGGCTGTTAAACTGTTTATTTACTATTTATGGATAGAGGAGCCACCTGTTGAATAGCCCTGCCCTAGTGCTATGTACAAATGTAACTAAATGTAGTATTCACCTAAATATTCCTCCTCTTTATTTTTTTTTTCTTAAGTGCATCTCTCAATCCCCACTAAATCATTTAAACCTCTATCCTGCTACAGAATCTGAGGTGTATTATAAAAGGAGTGATTTAAAACATCCAGGCCTGGTTTTATCTTTTTTTTTCTCACTATGAAGGACTTTAAAAAGCCCATTTGTGAAAAGGCCAAGTGTTTTTTTCTATACATCGGAAAGAAATATTATAAAGCAGATGCTTACTGGGCTGCACTATTAGAAAAAAACAGATTTGCTGACTGCTTAAGAAAAATCTTTCCCTTAAGAATCAGTCCCGCTTCAAGGCAGATTTCCACTTTTTGAACCTAAAAGAACACTTAAATCTATTGTATTCTTGTGCATTATCTCCGTTGTGAGCCCTTATAGTATCTTTGAATGCCACTATAACCATGAAGCTTTATCAGCACCTGTGAGGCTCAGAAGGTCAAGGACAGTGAGTCTGCACCAATGTCTAACTTCAGCTATAGCCAATTGCAAACAAAAAAGAATACCTAAACAAGGAATCTTTTACACACAAAAAAGTAAAGACTCACTTGCTTTCAACTTTTAGCAATTTACAAGATTAAGTCACTTAGATGTGGGCTCTTACCTTTATCTAAAAGGAAAAAAATCACATAACATGCACCATCACACCACAGTAGGATCTTCTTCTCAAGCTGGGAGCTTAGGGTTCATAAGCCTGATCCTTTTCTTTAAATAAAGCTCCAAATGAGAAGCAGTTTACAGTCTCATTGCCGTCAACACATCACACAGTGCTGTCTTTTCAGGGATTGTAGCATAATCGTGAAACCTTAGTCCCATCTCTGCAGCTTAATACAGAGAAACTTCATGGATTGTTTCCAGTGCGGCAGAATGTAGTGCACAATGAACAACCTGTATCATAGAGCAGCTGGATAAGCCTGATGCTGCTGGAACAGTGGGAAACTCCATCTCAGTGTAGCAGCCAGTCTATGAGCTATGTGGAGTCATTCCCACATAGTCATGTTCACAGCTTTCCTCAGGAGATGTGTCTATATGTGCAGCTTCATGATCCTTCTATGTGCTTTCATCTACATCTTACACATGACTGAGGAATCCCCACTCACTCACATCGTCACATCCAGTAAATGCAAAGGGGTTATCACCATAAGCTTATGAATACATTTTCACTCTTTATTCATGCATAGAGTATAAGCTTTATACTTTGTAGATAAAGGAATGGATATTGTTTTGAAATATTGCAACAGTAAATATAATCATCGGAGTTATTACCTCTGTTAAGGAGATTATGGAAGTTAATCACTAGTGTTTGTTTGTTGGTTTGTTCACCTGTCAGCAAGATTAGAAAAGAAATGTAACTCAGCAACTTTTTTTTTTTTTTTCTTTTACAAATGGTGAGAAGAGAGGTGGATGAAATGATAACCCACAATGCCTAGTGCCTGCAGCACAAGCCTGTGGGGGATCTGGGTTACAAGATCATCTGAACCTGAATATACTAAATGACACGGTCTGATCATCAGTATGTAAGATGTATCTTACGTTAAATGGAAATTGAATGTGTGACTTTAACCCTTTCATGCATGAATTGTGAGAACCTTAGTCAGGATTTTTTTCTTCAGTGTTTTTATTCCTCCTTAGGCATGAAAAAAACAATGCGATCGAGTTTTTTTCCTATGGAGTTACAAAAATATCCATGCATATAATTTTTGAAGTAAATAAACCTGTTTAAAACCCAATATCAGAAAGTGAGATGAAAACAATGAAATAAAAACATTTTTAATGCTGCTAATCTGATGTCTTCTCACATTTTAACAAATTCTAATGCTAGTAATTGCTCACTTCATGGAGATAATATGCAAAAAAAAAACCTTCTTGTCTAACAAATAACAATTGATTTACACTCAAACATGTTAGTACAGATCAGGTTTATCAAGAACAGCAAAGTTACAGTAATGGTCTGAATGTCAGTGTATGGGATGGTGCGTAAGTGTTCACTGTGTTGGCTGATCTGGAACTAGAACAACAAAACCCATGAATACACAAGAGAACAGCTGGAGAAGAACTGTCCACTGGAGTGACCTATGCATGAAAGGGTTAAATCTTGCACTAAGATGTCAGATGAACATCATACATCATACATCATGAACCAAAATGGAGAAGAAATATTGTAATGTTATGAGTTGTTTGCTTAAATTTTGGCATTACGAGTTGTTTTGCTTGAAGAGTCTTTTGGTTCGTGTGTGTGTAGTTTTGATGAACTCACACCTGTCTGTGCTGAACTTGGAGAAAAGGTCAGATTCTACGTAAAAGATCTAATTTTACAGCTTCAGAAAGTAGTTGTGGTAAAGAGAGTTGAGCAGAAAAACCAGATTATGAACCTGGGGATTTTTTATGGTCAAGAAATGCTAGCCTAATTGTGCAGGTGTTAAGCAAGAGCGTACTTTTTGATACTCTTTGTGGTTAAGCTATGCAGTTGGTTTGACAGGTGTCCAGAGTGCTTGTTAAACTCAAATGAATTTTCAGCATGTGCCTTTCTTAGAATTAGCTTATGGAGTGACTGACATGTTCTGCCCAGTAACTATCATTAATCCATAATAAGTGTACAACAAATGATATCATTAAATAATGGGAGTCTCCAAAGTCACAAAAGACTATAAAAAGTAATAAAGGAAACTCTTTTTTTTTTGGCTTTTCTTCTTCTTCCTGTGAGACGAATAGTGTTTTTGATGCTAGACTAATTGATAACTTACTTTTTTCTTTTTTGTAAATTTTTCTATTTTTGCCTGAAGCAATAAATCAAGCTTTCTTTTAACTTTTTAAAGCCTCAAACCTTCTTTTTGGTGAATTCTTCATTTCCCCTGGTTTGGTCCTTTCATCTGAAACATGACTGGTGAGTTAATTTGAAAAACGCAACCCCCCTCCAGGGCAGTCCGGATAATTTGAGCTGGACTCCATTTTATGGAGTATTTGGAGTAAGGTAGAGAAACACCGGGCCATGTATTTCACAAGAACATGCAGTTTAAGTCAGGGCAAAGTGAAAATAGTTGCTCGGTGTATAAAGATCTTCTGACGCAGTCGTTCATTAACTGAAATTAATTGTGGTTTTTGAGATTTACTTTTACTGTTGTGTTTACAAGTGGATGTTTTTCTTCTCTGATGACATATTCCAAGATGACAAGATCGGGATTCATCAGCATCAAATTGTGAAAAAGTGACCTCATTTTCACACATAGTTTGGGCACCACAGTCCAGACCTGAACCCATTTGCGAATCTTTGGGAAGTTCTGGAAAAGACTTTAAACAGTGGTGCGACTCTCATCACCAGTACAAGATATAAATAACTCTGGACTGAAATACACATTGACATTAATTGTGACATTGCATAAGCATTGCATGGCATAAACAGTGTGTGAGTACAGCGTGCTAACTCACTAGCCTTAGACCTCGGAGTTCTTTTACATGCGACACGTATCAGAAAATAAAGGGTCTGGAATCCAAACTTTTCAGTTTTTTGTCTTTCCTATAAACTTAAAATGATACAAAACAAAAAAAAAAAAGATTTATGTGCACATCACAAACAACAAGCAAAAAAAATTAAAACTATTTTCATGCAAGTAACACCATTGTGCAGGAGAGGATAGAAGCCAAAAAATGCTTATCCCCGGAAATAAACAATACACAGGAAAAAAAAAAAAAAAAGAAAAAAAATACGATATAACTGAAATAATAATCAAAAGTAAAAAAAAAAAAAATACAATTACAAATAAAAGGATATAAAGCCTTACATTTTTTCATAAGTTAGAGTCCTTTTGAGGTGCTTTTTAAGTAATGATAAAGAAGATGTTGATTAAATAACATTCATGACGTAGATTATTCCATAGATGTGGTCCTCGATATTTTAAAGAGTACTGACTGGCAGAAGTTCAGCAGTATGGGAGATAAAAATTTTCTTGAGTATCGTGTAGGATAATTGTGTATAACAGAAGACAACATAAAAAAGTTCTGGAAAACTTCAGGCAGGACATGAGTTCAGATGAATTCCTAAATGCTACAAATTAGGTTACATGACGATCAAAAGAGCTCCTGATGCTCCTGGGCTCCAGGCTTCTGCTTCTGCTTGTCTTTCATGCATCATTACGTTTTTATATCAAACTCAGCAGCCAATAGGACTGCATCACATAAATGACATTAATACTGATACTGATATTACTCAAATATTCATATATTAGGCATATAATTCCGTTTCAAATATTAATAAGGTATTAACTCCAGATAGAAATATGAATTTTTAGCTGAAACACAAAAAATGTCTCGAACACAATACAATGGCAGTCTTATAATAAATGCTGAAAATGGTCCCACAAAATACTGCATGAGACTATTTTTTTGACTGGACAGTTTATGTAATCATGTAGACAAAAACATCCGAGGACTGTCAGCCTTGACAGTCGAACACTGTACAGAACACCCACCTCGATAGTTAAGGTACCCATAATGACTCAGCATCTGACAGTGAAGTGCTTTCATAGTAAAACCTTCGCTGTAAAGATCAGACGTTGAGAAAATAGAGCTGATATGGAACTTCATCGGGGTCATTTCATATCACTACAATGCTTCATTTATAATAGTATGGTGTGATTCATTTTTGGACCTTTTACAGCTAAAGCAGTTGCTCAACACCTCACCAGTTTTCCAACATCCAAAATTGGGAGTTGAGATGTTCTGTAGAGCTAGCAACACAATATCCCCAAAGGTTTAGTGTTAAAACAAGAATGATATGCAGGGAGAGGAGGGTGTATTCATTATCTCCTTCTATTATCTCGTCATTGTGTGTATCTAGAACAGTATCTGATTGTCCCTGGGTGATGCCTACACACTGGAGAAGTTGATCTAAAGATAACAGCTTTCTGCTCAAACAGCTCGGCGTCTTGTTTGTTTTATACAGAATCTGTAAGTAGTTTCTATACATGCAGCCTCCGTGAGAGGAAGGCAGACTATGTGTGTGTTTTCTGCTTTGAACCAGTTTTCCTCTACAGTGTGATGTGATGTTTTTGTCTTTGTGTCTATGTGCAAGCAAAAAAAAAGTAAAAGTGTGAAAGTAGGTTCATCTCAAACACACACAATCCTTAGCGTTATCTCATTCTACAAACTTTTATAATGGCATCACTGTGGGCTGAATGACTGATGACAGACTTTGCAAGGTAAACTAGATCCATTCTACCTTAAATGACATTAATATTCTCTTAAATCACAGTCTGCAAGGATGCACGACTCCCTGAAAGAGAATGAAAGTACAGATGCTAAAGTAAATCATATAATCATTAAATAATGATTTTTAAAGTATATTGTTAAAACTGTGTATGACATTTGTCGCCAATTTTTCATCAAATCTGTAAAACCCCAGTCATAGCCTAAGTATCCCAAATCTGTTAGTCTTTCCGTGATTATGCACCTAATCACTTCCCTCACAGTGAACAACTTCAAAGTTGATTCCATCACAAGCCGTTTGTTTGTTTACATACCAAACCGAAACCGAAACCAAACCATCACTCAGGCCTTTTCAGAATTCCACATAGCCACAGCAGCAGGAAGCAATGAAGCTGCTTCCATGTTTGTTGCTGCTGCGGCCGTACTGCAGCTATTTGTAATTCCCATTCCCATAGTGCACTTTGCAACAAAATTTCCGAAAAGGCCCAAGTGACATATCGGTTTGGTATGTAAACAAAGGCCCAGTTTGTGATGGAGTCAACTTCGAAGTTGTTAACCATGAGGGAAATGATTCAGGTGTGTAATCAAGGAAAGACTAACAGATTTGTGATACTTAGGCTATCACAGATTTGATGAAAAATTGGTGACAAACGTCACACGCTGTTTTAAGTATATAGTTAAAATAATTACATAATGTCTGCAGAAATCACACCACAGATATTTGGTACAATGTTTTGACAGCCTTTGATAAGAAGATGAGCAGACTGATGCATTGCACACTAAATTGGTGCCAATTGCCTCTGCCACCAAGAGCAGGATAGAAAATGAAAAGTGAGATGAAGAAAAAAACTTCAGAGAAAACTCACACAGCACAGATGTGATAAAAGGAAGGTGATGTCACACACACTGTCTAATTCTTCGAATATTTTCTTTATTTTTTCAACAACTATTGCATAATATATTTAGTTAAAAGTGCACAACTTAAACAGAGCTAGGAGGTTATAGAGTTTATTCACAAGAAAATGTAACTAATAAAGACCAAATATATACATTTTACTGGTTCTTTATTTCCACAAGCACTGACAACTATTGGCCTGTTCAACCATATGGCTTCCTCTCTCGCCTCTCTTACAAAATGTGGTGTAAAAGCCAAGAAAGTAGATTCATAGGGTGCTGTTAGAGTGACAAGGTGCACTAATACATTTTATAACAACAAAGTCATGGACTCACAAATGGTCATCACCTCACTGTGTGCTGCTCCTAAGAAACGAGGCGCTCAGCTTATTGTTTAGAGTTTTCAGGTGACTCCCATTTTATAGTTTGTTTTTTTGGCTACAGCAGGTAGCTTTTTTCCACAAACCCACTGTACACGACCTGCCCAGCAGAATTTGGCAGATCAAGTGTGTAACTCAGCAAAGGATTTAGCCGCCTAAGAGCCAAACGTTTCCCTCAGGAGTTGGTAGAAGGAGTAGTAAAAATTGAAAATGGGAACCAGGTAGCCAAAAACAACAGCACCGACGGGTAGTGTTGTTGCCTTTCTGATCACGGTGCAAAGAGGCAACATTTTGTAAATATGTGGGGTAGATCAACTTAAAAGTGTCTGGTCTCATGGCTTTGTTTCTGCTGCTCTCAAGTGGCTTGTTATTGCAGGCTTAAATGCTACTCCATAGTCTGTATCACAAGATAACAGCTGGGTGGAGTTTGTGCTCAACCCAGAACAGAATGTTCTTTGGGTGAGGAAAAAATACAATAAAGCTGTCCATGTTCATAAAGTGAACATAAACTGTAACTTGGAGATGAATTTGTATGGGAGCGGTGGGGCCCTTCTATGAAGATGAATTCACTCCAGTAAAGCAGGAGCTAAAGGCCAGTCTGGGAGCCCAACTGGCACATAGACCATGATAACTATGAAACTAACAGTTAGGAATCTGATACTGTACTTCTCTTCTGGAGCTTTGTGAAATTGGCAGACAGTCCATGATCAATCCTAATTGTATCCTGATAGTCTTGGATTCATAGCCATACATTCATGTGACAGCGACATAACTTGTTCTTATAACATCATGGCAAGGAAATGCGATAGCTGAGGCTAAAAGGTCAGAACCACTTACAGTCATAGAAAAAATTATTAGGCCATCAAAAATCATCAAAAACAATGGTTATATGATCAAGTACTAACTCCTGTGTGTATCATGTGACTAAAACAGACAGAAAAGAAAACATGGAATGTCTAAAAGCACTGTTTTTGTCAGTACAATGCCGTAGCTATAGATGTAAGAACTTAAGTGATTTTGGTTATTATCAAGAAAACATGGAAAATGGATAGATATCAGCTCTGAAATTAAACTCTTATGAGCTATTTTTGTTGTTATCATTATATTTGTCCAAACAAATGTACCTTTAGTCGTACCAGGCATTAAAATGAACAAGAAACTGAAGAAAACAAGGGTGGTCTAATAATTTTTTCCGCGACTGTAGACTACAGTAACAGTATCACACTTCTGGGTGGATTGTCCAGGTGGTAGGGTGCAGTAACTGTGAAAAGGCTCGGACTACCTCAGCATCACCTGCTCCATTCAAAGCATTTTAACCCATGGCATCATGGTAGCAGCACAACAAAGAACAGGAAAGCTCTACAGCGGGACATAAAAACTGCTGAGTGCATTATTAACACTCACTTGCCCACTCTGGAGAACATTTACACCACTCGATGCTTTTGAGCATTGAGCATTGTCAAAGAAAGATACCACCCAGCATACAAAATGAAATACGAAAATATTTTCTTCACCCATCAGGAAGAAGACACAGGACCATCAGAGTACGGACTACAAGATAAGCAAACAGCTTCTACCACAGAACAATCATTACACCGAACTCTGCAATAACCAACCATAAGTAATAATCAACAATATGCAATAATCATAATCAATAATATGCAATAATCATAATCAACAATGTGTGATAATCAAAAATGTGCAATAATAATAATTTTTAAAAAATCAACTATGTGCAATAACTCCTGTACTCACATTTCAGTGTCCTCTGCACCTACCTCAGTATGTCTGTGAATGTGTGACTTGACTGAAGTGGGATAGGGCTGGGGGGGGGGGGTTACTGTTTTTACGGTTTATTCTAGCTCTTTTAATATTATTTAAATATTCTGCATTTTATTTATTTTATTCAAGCACCATCTTCATAAGCACATACATATTTTGTTGTGTATGCTCTGTGTATACAATGATAATAAAGGATTCTTTCATCTTTAATCAAGAGATACAATAAGCCCTCTAAGGCCCCCAGGCTGCCCCTACCTGCCTGTGTGGAATCCACCTATCCCCTGACAGATACGTGACAAATAAACCCTTTTGCGGCGAATGTCAGTCATTACAGACATGATCACATAGGATACATTACGTGGACATGTGACTCTTAGACGGACTGGGGCCTTTCTGTTGACCTGTTCTCTCCACAACACAAACATTTTGTTCATGTGCTCTACTTTTCCCCACCCTTAAAGGTCCCATATTATGCAAATCTCACTTTGTGAAAGTTTTCTTATAGTAGTGTGTGTTGCAGTAGCCTCATTATGAGGTTCGAATTTGAAAACTGTCTGTTTCCTCCCTGCCTTGCTACACCACATTTTGTGAAAATGCCTGCTCAAACGGCCGAGTTTGAGTTGGGTCCGCTTATGACGAAATAAGCAGATTTAACTCCTCCCCCTGACTGTGTCCCCACCCTGCATGAAAAGGTGAGCCCCACCCTGGCAAAGCAAGCCAGAGCGAGAATTTTATGCTACTTTGAAACAAGTTAATTCAGTATAATATGATGGTAAGTAAAACAGTAAGTTACCATTAGCGTCAAGCTAGCGTTAGCAACAACGTAGTAGCTGTAACAATAACACACAGGAACAAACTACAAATACATCTAAGACACAGGATATTGTTGACTAACCATTCCGAAACGTCCTGCTGCAGCCGCAGAGTCGGGACTTCATCAGGAGCCTCTCCTTCTGGGTCAGACTCTGGATCGAACTGGTATGGCTGAACTACTGCGTCCCGACGAGCCATGGCTTCACAGTCAACATTAGCGCGTAGTACCGCTAGCGTAAGCCGCGTCCTCTCCCAGAGAGGGGAGGGGGAGTGGGCGTGGACAGATGCGTTCATTTGCATACCCGGAAGCAGGCCCAGAAACAGCCTGTTCTGAGGAGGGCTGGTGAGAGTGACTTTTTCGACCGCTGAAACTCCGAACAAAGGATGATTTTGGGGTGAACAAACTTAAATACTATGTTTTTGGGCTTCTGAGACCTATATGACGTGACTGAAAAATAGCATAATATGGGACCTTTAAAAACTGGTTCACATGGGTTAATTCTCCTGTTGATTGTCCCTTGACCATAACACTGATGAAGATCTGGAGGTGGTCCCTGAGAGCTTTCAGTGGTAGCTCATTACTCTTAACATGTCAGCTAGGTGCTAATGCTAATGCTAATGTTGATGCTAGTGCTAATGCTCGGTACTATGTGTGTATTAGAATGGAAAAATGCAGAGACATACATTCCCTGTGGGGATTAATAAAGAAAATTGACCTTTACCTTATTTGTTAAATTAACAAAACTGAATTAAAACACATGGGGGGTGGAGGTTTCATTTGAGAGAATATCTATCACTGTTTTACACTAAAATGTTTAAACAGTTCACAGTATTTTTTTCCACATTCAACATCACAAGTGCACAGTTGATTCTCCTAAAATTACATCTAATGCAATACATCCATCCATTTGTGGAACTTAGCCCTCAAGAGGGTCACAGGGGTGCTGGAGCCTATCCATCAGGTAGGGTACACCCTGGACCTATGGGTGATTTAGATTGATTAACCTACTGAGCGCATGTCTTTGAATGGTGGGAGAAGCTACAGTACAAGGGACCAGCATAATTGTTGCGTTTAGTTCCTGATGGTAAAAACAATAAACAGTGTTCCAACCTTAATGTTTACTTGCCAGTGTCTAGAGCAGTGTTTTTCAACCTTGGGGTCACCTGGAATTCAAATGAGGTCGCCTGAAATTTCTAATAATTGATAAAAATAAAAATGAAAACTTACTAATAAAAAATATATGAGTTGAGAGAGACAATCCCAAAACATAAAAGACATGACAAACTGTGAAGCTGAAACTGAAGCACTGTGGTACTGTTTATCTTTCAAATGTTCATTGTGGTCAGTTTCAGATGCTGCAGCTTTCATAATTCATAGTTTGAGATATTATTTGTTTAGTATTAATTTGCAGCCCTGTAAATACAAGCTGGACTAACTGAACATATCCTGACCAAGCAAGATAAAATTCTCACTCCGTCCATAATATATTTTTTATTTATTTATTTTTATTATATAGCCTAAATGTCGTCTAAAATTGACATTTATTTGCAACATAGTATAGCAAACTATTACATGATCAAAAACAAACAACTTTTAGCTAAAAAAAAAATTCGCAGTTTTGAATGTCTGGGGTCGCCAGAAATTTGTGATGTTAAAATCGGGTCACGAGCCAAAAAATGTTGGGAACCACTGGTGTAGAACTTCAACGCAAGTCATTGCATTGTACAGGAAAGGGGTGAAAAACAGCAGATACACCTGAGTGTTGTGTGTTCATCACTACCGATCACAGCTGCGGCTAATAAATACCCGTGACCACTACAGATTAATTTTATTGGATGCCAAAGCTATGAAAGACAAGAGCCAGGTGTGTGTGGGTGTTTTGTCCCATGTGACAGGGGTGTAAGTTTCATTACTCTAACCCTGACCTTAGGGTGGTTTGTTATGTGTCATATAAATCTGTGGAACATAGTAACACATCCCACTGATTATTAAATAAATTAGGGGTACGTGGTGTTAGTTGTGTTAATTGTATTTCACCTATGTTCTTCTCAGGTTTGTCAGAACTGGAGTCAAGGGGAAACACATTTTCACTGCCTGCAGAAATGTGCAGTAGCTCTGTGTGTGTATAAAGTCTCTGGACTATTGATTCAGAGGTTTGTCAGAAAAAAAGGATAGCCCTCCTGGTGGCCCTTGGTAATGAGGCAAGTCTGGGTTGTGAGATAACCAAATGTGTGGTTCAAATACAAACACATCACAAATGACCACACACACACACACACACACACACACACACACACACTGTTCTGTTACCTGAAACTGAAGACCAGTGCATAAATATTGTGTTGAGTCAGAGCCCATCGGTGTAAAAGATCAGTGTAATCCTAAGAGACAAGCAGATGAGGATGGATGAAGAGGACTATTAAATGCATATTGATGGCCAAAAAACAAAACCTCCTATTTGCAAATTTTTAGATTTTGAGTTTTCACATTAAATGGTGTGAACAAGAATGACTCCACATTTTCAGTCTATCTGCAAAATAATCCCGCCCTTTCTTATGACATGAAGGTCACCTGACAAAAACCTTCTAGACCACAGGTGTCAAACTCCGGTCCTCGAGGGCTGGTATCCTGCATGTTTTAGATGTTTCCCTCTTCCAGCACACCTGACGGTCGTTATCAGGCTTCTGCAGAGTTGGATGATAGGCTTATCATTTGAATCAGGTGTGTTGGAAGAGGGAAATATCTAAAACATGCAGGATACTGGCCCTTGAGGATCTGAGTTTGACACCCCTGTTCTAGACCATACTATAATAAAACTAAATGTTTTTTTTTGTTTGTTTGTTTCCTGAAAAACGTGATTTTTTTCAGATAGGAGGTTTTGTATTCTGGCCATCGATATGGCAATTTACCTAAACAGACCTGAGTGTGACACCGCAATGAAAAATAATACAACAGCTCCAAAATTTACAGGATACTTTTAGAGAACATCTACACTGTTCCTGTAGAGACTCAGAACATGTGGAGGATGGAACATCATGCTTCTATTATGATTCAGACTGGCTGCAAATTTCTGCATTTGTGTGGCAAAGGTCCACACTGCAGATTTTATTAATGTACTTATTTATTTTACATGAGGGTCACACAGCCATTTTACCAAGAAATAGGTCAAACAGTGTCTTTTCTTTCTTTTCTTGTTTTTTTTAAAGTAACCTACTGATATACAGGAAAGTTTGATTTTAGAGTGTAGTTGTATTGTAGTACTTGAGATTTTAATCCTGGTTATTTCAAGATCAGTCAAGACAACTACTGCACAAGACTCAAGACTACATTGCTAATGTGTTAACATCATAGATATGAAAAAGAATGTTTTAAAATGACTTCTAAATAAAGGTTATTTTCTCTTCACTGTGAATTGAATCTTGATCTTCTCTGTTGTCCAAATATTTTCACATTTTAGTTAATATTTCCTGTCATTGAAATAACAAACTGAATGTCAAATAATGAAATAATACATGAAAATTACGAAAAGATGAGTGGTCACAGCTTATATTAACTCCGTCTCTCCCACTCTTATTTATTTTGTTTGTACTAGTTGAGTAATTTTATCTCCTACCTACTGTATTGTACTGTAGTACTGTACTAATCATATTAAACCAACTGAAAAAGTGAAGTTTCACAGCCTAGTGGTGATTCCACAAGCTAAAGATAAATTATGATTTAAATGCTCCACATTGGTTTTCATGTGACAACCCTACACTATGTGTTTTTGCAAAACAGATGTTTTTCTCTGTACTTGGGCCTCTTGTCCACATGTAAAAGGTGTTATAGGTTTAAAAAAAAAAACAGCTTAGATTATTAAAGGTGTTTTCCATAGCGAATATTTGAAGAAAGATAATGGAGAGATCACATCCCATTTGTCTATATTTTTTGTGTGTAATGACATTCAGGTGTATAATTCAGTGTATGATCTGCAGTAGATTGAGGTCAGCCTGGACCAAACCAGCCTTACAGATGAGTCCACATCATGTAAAGAATGCACTTCCATAAAGCAAACCAACATTTGAAAAACTTATTTTATTAACTTAATTGTTCGTCACTGCTTACCTTCATGACTTAATTAAATCCTCTGCTACGTCCACTATTATCCACAGAGTCCACAGTTTTAAGTCCAACAGAAAAAATGATTTGAGTGTTTGCATTAGTTGTTTTGTTATTGTTTGTATTAGTTTTGCATTGTTGTGTTGATACATATGTTTTGTAAGATGGAAGTCATGTGGACAAAAGGTTACTTCTTAATAAATGAAGAAACAAAACATCTGTTTAGAAAAATACACATATAAGTGTGGACAGGGTGTCCAAAAACACAGTCTGCAGAACATATGTTTCATGTTCAGTGTAGCTAAGAGGTTAAACCCAGTCATACCAGAACACTAATGGACAGAGTGTGCGAAGGCTCAGATATGTGGAGTGACTCATTATGACTAACAGTTTCCAAAAACAATTAAGACTAAACTTTTAAAAGTGTTTTTTTTTTCTATGATAATCACAATCACTGTCATCATTCTGCAAATTACCAGCCTAGAAACACCACAGTACTGCCTCTGTTCTGGGAAAATGTTACATGAATGATAAAGGTGAGATGCTGAGACCTTGAACATCTGAATGGTTTAGAAAATGGATGGATGGTAAAGGTTACTAATTGTCAGGCAAATTAGTTTATTAATATCAGAGAGACCTAGAGAGAGTGTCATTACGAGACTGACATTTTCAGCTGTGAGTGTGTTACAGTGTCTTTGTGCAGTTAATATTGACTGACAGCACATAGATTTACTTAAGTGTAATTCATCATGCAGCTCAAATCAATCATTGGCACAATGGGTGATCCCATACACGCCATATTTAACACCATACACATGTTGGCTCAGTGTGCAGCGCTGATTCAGGCAGGGTCCTGCAGAGTTAAGTGGTTTTGACAAGTTGTTTACTTGTTGACACAGTGGGGTGTGTTCAAGTTTGCTCGGCTGACATTCACAATAGTCTCATTGCCAAATGGGGGTTGTTACAGAAAGTGGCGAGTTGTTATATAGGATCCATTTGGCTTTGTCACAGCTGCCACACACATCACCCTCCCTGTACAGTACAAACAACAGTGCAAAGACAGTCGAGCTGCATAGTTAATAATATCTGTTTAGCACTTCAAATATAACAATACATTCATTCATAAAGGACAAAATGCAAAACTAACTCACAGAAACCAGACTGTTCTTAAATGCAACATACAAGTGATTTAAGAGAATCAATAGCTTTCAACAATTCTATAGTATTTCAAGTCTTTAGATGTGTCCATGGCACATATCCATAAGAAGGTGTGCCTGTCCATCTGTCAGTCAGTCCTCATTTGTCGGGAACAATTTGACAGAATGTCACTGAATTTGGCAACATCTCCTCAGAATGAAGAGTGAGCTGAATAAATTCTGATGTCGGTCAAAACTCAAGGTTGGCGTGATCTTTGAACACGTTTTTGCCCATAACTGGAGGTAATTTAGAGAACTGTTTGAACACATGATGCAAGAGTAGTGGACACGTCTGATTCAGCTTACAGTTCTTGTTTCTTATGCATAAACTAAGTTTAGATTTGCAGTCTGTCAGAGAGTCTGCCTGTCAGCAACAAAAAGGGCCATGATGAATAAGCAACAGGAAAGTGAGAAATACCCACAAATATTTCATATTGATCCCATTTACATCAATGGAGATGTGAGAGTGACTATTGCTCAGTAAAAGATTCTAATATATTCACACCATCCTATTTGACAGAACTAGTTACTGATTCACCAACACCTGGATCTTCATCTGCAGCCTGTGTGTCTCTTGTCTCTCTGATCCAGTATCCTTTGATCGTTTTGGTCCACGGTCAAGGTACAAAGACACATTGTGCAACTTACTGAAACTCCTTACCATCCTCTTTTATTTGTCAGTGCTGCGCCACATGTCCTTTACATCATTATCTTCATCACATTTGTGTTGCATACAAACCAGTGTGGATGGAAATCGACAGGTCTGGGTCTATTATTGTTGTTGCCACATGATGTCTTCAGGTAAATGAGTGACTGATGTTTTATTCACTGTGCAAAAACTCGGGAATGAACTCATGATGATGTTAAAATTGCACAAAAATTCCACCCGCTGTGTTAGAGTTGAGAGAACATTGCAATATTGATATACTGACAAACACACCAAAACCACATCGTAACAATTTACCAAACAGTTTGATGAATCTATTTACAATTTAATATTACATAGACAGAGAATGTGTTCATCTGTTTCAGTGGGTCTCTGAAGCTACGAGCATTTGCTGATTCTGAGGTGCCATAGTCTTGCAAAAAACTAAAAAACTAAGAGCCCCTTTACACAGCATGGAGATTGTTGGGTGAGCACTGAGCGAGCAAAACTTGGCCCGATCTCTCAACGATCTCCTAAGCCTTGAAAAAGCCATTTGTGTGTAAATGTTTGGGAGATGCTTGTTGTGCCTTTGGCCCCCTACTTTAAGCTGCCTGGTCAGTTGGATGAGGCGGGCGGGGGGGTGATAGTTGCACCCATTCCCTCATTGACGTCTCAACCATCTCTACCTTTGAGGTGGAAAAATTTGGGGTTCATTGAAAGATTACTGAGAGATCATTAGGAGATCGATGAGATCATTGAGGGCTCCTTGAGCTTTCATTGAGAGATTGTTTTGGACTGAGTTAAAACTTTGAGGAGACCGTGGCAACCATGGAGATCACTGGAAGATCACTGAGAGATCATTGAGAGATTCTGGTGATCGCTGGGCGCTCATTGAAAGACTGTTGAGAGATCTGGCCATTTTTTGATCGCTCAACGATCTCTCAACGATCACCACCCCTGTGTAAAGGGGGTTTAAGAGAAAGTTAAGATAAGAATAAAATGTTCTAGTATCAGGGCAAATTTACATTTTATTAACTATATCTACGTGATAGCAAAGGATTCAATTTAATCATAAATGAAATGTAAAGTGCTAAAATGTGAATGATCAGGAAAAGGCTATCAGCTCCAAAAGAGAGCTTTGAAAAAGTGAGAGAGGGGAAAATTTATTTGAGTCGAGGCAGATGGAGTAGGAGACAAGAAAGGATTCAGCGGAGTCAGGATGAGCTGATAGCAGTGATCTTCGGTAAATCACTGGCTGTTTGGACACTCTAAAGTGGAATTATTATCAGTTTTTGAACAGCCCCACTCTTGACTTTTAAGTGGTAGAGGGTGTGTAGCTTATATGATCTGAGAGCGAGACTCAGTGCTTAGTGAGTCATTCACTCAGCAGACAATGTCAAAAGAGATCTAAACTTCAAGACTGCTACTGCTACAAAGCCTCCTTTGGTGCTACGACCCTAAAAGCAACTTTTTTTGCAAATGGAAAAAAATATCTACAGAGATCTCAGAACAAAACTGCTTAAGGTGACTGAGGGTGTATGATTGTGCAGTAGATGGCAGTCATATGTTGAAGATCCACCCTAGAATACTGGCATGGAAGCAAAACAAGTATGGTAACTGACAGAAACAAGGTATTTTTAGTCCGTTCTGACTCTGACATGTCTGATCTGTGGAGAAATTCACAGCATATTTAACCCATAAAGACCCAAACATCTACTGGTGACCAAAATCATTTACTAATCTAAAATGTGAGACGAGACTTTATTGATCCCACCATGGGGAAATTTAACAATTCCAGCAGCAAAATGGAACACATAATGCAATATGCACATATAGTCCAAAGGAAAGGCAGGTAGAAATGAACGTTCTTAAAAGTATAAAAAAAAAGTTAAGTAGAAAGTTTTTAAGAATATTTAAATACTTACATAGTGGTTTAAATAGTTTAATAACTGTCGATCTACTAATCCTGTCAATATATGTGAATAATTGGTGTAAAAGACAGTTTTTCCTCTTTTGGTCATCAGATATGACCTATTTGGATGTCCAGAGGTGTGGTGAATGTCGAAACTCCGTCATCTTCTACAGCATTGATTCACCAGTAAAACCCATGGAATTTAAATATTTTGTTGAAAAAGCCCCTTTTTCTTCAGTTTTCTCTATTTTCTGATATAATAACCTTTGAATTTACTCTAGGCTTTTACGAACGTCTACATGATCAGTGAATTAAATACAGAAAAATACATGATTTTCACTTAAAATGCTTAAAAATGCAAAATACAGAACATTACATGATGATAAATCACTTAAGAATGGGTAAAAATAGAGGAAAAAAAGCATTTAGGAACTGTCACAAAAGTAGAACTGGGTAATTATGGGTTGAGTACCAAAAAAGGACTCTCCAGCTGAAAGGTAAAGCAGTGAGAATACAGTATTTTTAAATACTGTGTATACTTAACCCCTTTTCAAATGGGACCAGTATAACCTATGGACCTCTGGTGATGTGGAAATGAACCCTTGTATGTCTGTGTTTCATATGATGCATTCACACACGATAAGCAGAGTCTGGTTTTCATTTAAATTTCCTGACATTATTCCCTGGTTGTGATGTATAAAGCAGGTTTACCATTTACAGATAACACAGGTAATAGTAGCGGTTCAGTGCTGGTACTACCAAGTGCTTCTACTAATACACCCAGTCTGAATATGAACTACTCATGCACAAATTAACTACTATATGGTTATTAACCCAAACAGCTACTGGTGACCAAAACCATCCACTGATCTAAACTGTTTAATAACCTCTGAACTACTAAACCTACTAATATGTTGAAATATTCAGGTGAAATGAACTTTGTCATCTTTTCATGGTCATTAGACATGACCCATTTTGCCATTCAGAGGCTCCATAGTGAACATGGAAACACCATCATCTTCTACAACATTAATTCACCAGTAAAACCCATGGAGTTGGATCAATGACAGTGGATGGAGACACTTGGTTTATGTTCAATTAATGATATGTATTGCATAAATAGTCACTTTTTCCTCAGTTTTCTCTGTTTCTGATATAATAACTCTCAACTTTAATCTGAGCTTTAATGAACATCTACATGATCGTAAGTTAAATATAGGGAAATACATGATTTAAACTGAAAAAAACCCAAAATACAAATAAAATTATAATACATGGTGATCAATTACTTAAAAAAAGATAAATATGGAGGAAATCCTTTTTGGAACTGCCACAAAAGTAGCACTGGGTCTTTATGGGTTAAATACTACTGTCTGGCCCACTGCTGCTATCTGATATGTTCTTTATCTGTGCCCATACTCTTAGACTTTTTTTTTTTTTTTGTATTTGTAGCTTCTTATCTTGGCATTGCCTTTTTTACTTGTATTTTTTTTTTTTTACCATACAATAAATAATAAAGTCTCCTTAAATCCTTCATAGAAGAGCACTTCAGAAAATCCCACCTATGCCTTTAAGGGTGAGGCAGACCCAAAAAAGGCCAGAAATAGTCGAACACACAAAGGTCCACGAGGCAGTTTTCATAGATAATATAGGAAGGATCAATATGACACCTCATAATAATCCTATTTTTCATGACATTGTGCTTCATTATTGCTTACATCGTACTGGTTGTCAAGACACTGAGTGAGTCAGAGTATCATCGCCCCGGGTGGATGTTTTCAGAAACCACTTTAGAAGCAGCAAGGTCCATTTGGTGTAAAGTTTGTATTACTTTTAACTTTATTATGTGATGCATACACACTGAGTCAGCTAAAACAGTGGGGACTGCCAGGGGAAACTTTCATTAGCTTCTGTCATTTTTAAAGTAATAGTTTGTTATGATGTCTTTCGAGGTATTTTGACTTGTATCTATTTTCCTGCTGTGGTTACCAGACGCTGAGTCAGCTAAAACACTGGCGATGCTTGAGGGCCTTTTACCAAGGTATTCTGAAAGTAGAACACATAGAGTTTGTGTGTCCATTATGCTCATAGTGTGTATATTATTAAAGTATCTGTTTTTACTGATAACATTTTTTAAGGTTGTAAGTCAGTTAGTGACACCTGTGGAAGCATTGTGGATTGTCTGTTAAACTATGAAAACAGAAGGCACCAGCTGTTCACCAGATTTTGAAAGGATTTAAAAGAGTTAAAAATCATCTCTTCACTGTAATGAATATTTATGCTCTCCACCTTGCAAAATTATGACAAGGCACAGCTAAGCTCAGTGTATCCATTCATAGTGATACATCTGAAAGCTGTAGGTTCATCCATGTAAGAGCTTAAAGACCTGCAACTATTTTTGTGGTGATTTCCAATCAAATTTTTCTGTACATTTTATATTCCTGAAGTAATTTATCACCATTTATTATGTAACATTATCCCCTGTGTGGTGCATTTTTTTAAAATGTAAAGTAAGTTTTTCCATATATTTAATTAACTGATAATATAGCTGTTTATAAAACCTCAGAGTAAATTCAATGGTTATTATATTAAAGCACAGAAAACTGAAGAAAAACGGACTGTTCCAGCAAAATACAGTACTGTGGAAAAAGTCATAGGCCACCTTTAGCTTTGATGAAATGAGGCTTGAAATCAGCCTACAGATCTACTCTTATTGTCTTTTCTTCAGAAACAGCAAAAAAAAAAGGGAAAAAAATACAGAATATGTGTACAAACTTAAAAGACTCACAAAAAGCTGAACTAAATGGGTTCTAAAGGTCAAAGTAACTATTTAGTGTGACCTGTGACCCCATGTTAAGAGGTAGCACAAACAGTTAGAAACATCTGACATGTATTGAATGAAACCTGGTATAAAACATCAGAAAATTAATGCAATAAATACTAACACTTTGGTTAATAGAAGCAGTTTTTTTCTGTGACACTTTTGTTTTTACTTTTTATCCAGATTGTATCTTAATACAGAAAATAACTTTACAAAACCATGCAACCTAATGTTTGCCAGGGACTTTTACACAGCAATGTATATCCTTAGCTGAACATAAAAACAAGTGTTTACAACCACTGGTATTTGTCAAACTGCATGGGTTTTTTTGGATTGTACATGTTGCAGAAGATGATGGTGACACATCTTCTGCTGACCAAAAGCAGCTAAAACTGAATTATAAAAATGCATTGATAGAATTAGTGGTTCAGACATTATTAAGCATTTTATATCAGTGGATGCCTTTCATTGCCAGCATTCAGGAGAAGTTGTATTGTAACAGAATTTGGGGGAAAAAATTGAAACGTACAGTCAGCAGAAAATAGGCATAAACCTGAGGGAACCCTCTGGTCACTCTTGGGATAAGTCAGAGACTGAGGTTCAACACAAACAGTGTTTACCTGCTGCTTCAGCTTAAGCAAATCATTATGTACATTAGCTATAAATAAAAATCAATAACAACTGTGCAGATCATTTCCTTTCTTAGTCAGTCTGAATATATAAAACTGGCCTTCAACATAAACTGTAATGAGGGACTGAAATTTGTAAAATTACATGATTGGTCAAACAAAGGTAGCTTCAGCACCATGGACAGCTACAGGAATATCTACAATGTTCATAAATACGCGAATGTCTATGTTGTTTCATCTTCTTTCTTAATATACTTCTATTACCAATAGCTGCAGCTTCTATCCTGTGTTGGTTTGCATTTAATAATACCACCACATTTAAAGCAAGAAAGAGGGAAAAAAAGAAAGGACGGAGAGCTGCTGTTTTCTTAGTTACCATCGGTTATCCACAGTTTAATCACTCAGCCTGTGTTTCTCAAAAAACAGCGCTGATGACCTAGTCTCACTCTCAAATTACACTGTAATCAAAGCACCACTACGCTGTGATCTCTTCAATCAGCCTTCATCAGTTTGTGAATTATGCAAATTCACTTTCTCATTAAGTGACCAACATAAATGAATTACTAACCATTCAGCAGCTGATGGTAAAAATTTTTAATCCTCACATAACCACTCCACATAGACTTCATCTCCCCTCACTGCTCTGTGTTGATATTTATAACTAAATGGGCACTTTTTTTATTTAAAGAAAGTAGCGCATTATTTTATGCAGTAAGAGGGGTTATTTATCTGCCACTTCTCCTTTTACATGTGAGAAAGGCTGATAGAGCTGCCTTTGAATGACTAAAATCAAAGCAGAAACACACAGCCTGGTCAAAAAAAAAAAAAAAGGCTCACAGTCTAATATGTGATTGGACCAACTTTAGTTTTAATTACTGGCCATGGCATTGTTTCAATAAGCACATGCAACTTCACTACATTTATTACCCCACCCCCTGAAGGGGAGGCAAGGGGTATTGTGTTTGATTCAGTTTGTTTGTTTGTTTGTTTGTTAACACCCTAGCAGCAAAATTATTGGGTTTATAGATTGCCAGTGACCCAGAATAGATGTGGTTACATTTTGGGAAAAGTAGGTCAAAGTTCTTTTTTTTTTTCTGAATTTTTTATGTCTTTTTTTTTTTTTCTCCCATTTACTTATAATGGGCAAAATTTCAATTGTCTATAAAAACATCCATTTTGTTTCAATTTACTTCAAACTTGGCACATATATAGAGGCAGTTGATATGTTGACATCAGCACATGCATAGACATGATGACATCAGCTGGATCCATGCCAAAATAAACTACAATCACTGCAAGGGGTGGGTTTTTTTGTGCCGGGCACCAGTTGTTTCCATTATTATTCAGTCACATAACACTGCTGAACCTAGACCTGACAAATAGAAGGAAGCTCATATCATAACACTGACCCCACAGGCCTGTACTGTAGGCACTAGGCATGATGGGTAATTACTTCATCTGCCTCTCTTCTCACCCTGATGCACCCATCACTCTGAAACGGGGTCAGTCTAGACTCATCAGACCACATGACCATTGAAACAGTCCCATCTTTATACCTTCTAGCAAACTGATGGTAGTTCAGTGAATGAGCATTGGTCAGTATAAAGTAACTAGTTGCAAATGAAACATGTTAATCACTGCAGTATTTATCCAGTGGCAGGATCTGAACTATTTGCGTTGTTAAATCCAAGAGCCGACAGTCGATGATTTGATTCATCAACTCATCAACTAATCTCAGTCGGCTGTGACTCTGAATCTGGGAACACAATCCTCCTTGATGAGGAGTGGAAGCTTATGAGGCACACCTGAATGCAGCATAAGACTCTGCAACAGGGCAGCAGTAGTTAATGGCTTTTTCCTGCCACCGTGACCATGGATAGTCATTGAGAGACAATAATATGGACTATAACCCCCTGACGCATGCATACAGGACATAAGTTATGACCATTATGATCTACATAGACCTTCTCAATTAATCCCTTATGCTTATTTGAGGCCACACAATGCAGATTTTCATTAAGCTCCAATTAATTGGTGTTTTATTGATTTTCAAATGCTAAAAGATATGTTCCCATGACTGCATTACAATTAACATGATTGAAATTATCACCTAAACTCATGACAGTGCACATTTTAACACTGTCTACGCATCTGCATTTAACCTTCAAGTAACTTATCACAATTTATTTTAATATCATCCTCTGTGTTTTATATCTGTCAGTAAAAAGCAAGTATTTTCCTATATTTAATTTACAGATCGTAGATGTTCATAAAAGCTCAGAGTAAAATGTAAAATTCTGCGGTTACAAATCAAAACAGAGAAAAAAAAAACATGTCATTAACTAAACATAAGAACTACAACCACTTTCATTTGTCAAAGTACATGGGTTTTATTGGGGAATTAATGTTGCAGAAGGTGACAGTGTTTCCATGTACAGTACACAACCTCTGCATGTCCAAAAAAAGACACATTTTAGCTGCTGCGAAGCAGACACATTGCATTTTATCTGACCTGTTAAAAAATATTGGTAGATTTAGTGGTCCAGAAGTTTTCAAAACATAAAGATACATAAGTAGATGTTTTTGGTCACCAGTATCTGTTTAGATCTTTGAAGGTTATAACGGTACTGTTACAGGACTTTGCAGAAATGACATGAAGGCACTTTCAGAAAAAAAAAAAATGCATGTATTAATAGAAAGACACAGTTGGATGTGAATCATCAGCAGTATTGAATCAATGTTACAGGAGATGATGGTGTTTCCACATTCACTACAGAGCCTCTGAATGTCCAAAAAAGATTTGTGTTGCTATTAAAAACTGAATTTTAAGCAAAATATTTAAACGTGTTGACAGAATTAGTTGTTTAGAAGTTATTAAACATTTTATATGAGTAGATGCATTTGGTCACCAGCATCTGCCTAAGAAATTCAGGTGGAAGTGGTAGTGTAACAGATGTTTACAGACATGACATGAAAGCACCTTCGCAGTCAACTGTATCAATAGAAAATTTGCAACTGCATACAGAGATAAAAAGAAAAAAAAAAATCAGTTGAAACTGTTTTACCTTAATGCTTAGACTAATGACTCCACTCAAAAATGTAACAGTCACCAGAAAAAAGCAGAAACCAGAAGGAATGTTCTGGTCACTTATGAGATTAGTCAGGGACTGAGCTGTAACACAAACAGTGTTTAGCTGCTGCTTCAGCTAATGTCTGAACTCAAGCAAATTATACTGTACATTTGCTACAAAGAAAAAATCAATAGGGGCTGTGGTGATAATTTGTTTTGTTAGTCAGTCTGAATATATAAAAGGGACCCCTATTGATGCATTTCAAAATAAATAGCAATGGAGGATTGAAATGTGTAAAATGATGTGACTTTAGATTAGTAAAAACATCAGTAGATTCAGCACCAAGGACAGCGACAACCGCCTCGTGTCAGGTCTCAGACTGAATCTACTCTCAGCTTTTATGAACAACTACAAGATCAATCAATTAAATAGAGGAGAATACCTGCTTTTCACTGGCAGATTGCAAATTCACAGTAGAATAATAGACTAAATGGTGGTAATTTACTTGAGGAAGGTTAAATGCCGATGGCATATATGGCAATCAGACTCATTGCCATGAGTTTAAGTGATAATGTCAATTTCAGTCATGACATGACAGCACTTTCAGAGGTACCTGCATATATTAATGGAATATGTAAAACTGGATGAGATATATCCAGATTCCAATATACGGAGAAAAAAAAAAAAAACACGCACAAATAGACATTTGAAATTGTGCCCATTATAAGTAAATGGGAGGGGAAAAAAAGATATAAAAAAATTCATTTAAAAAAATTGGAACTTTGACCTATTTTTCCCAAAATGTAACCACATCTAATCTGTGTCACTGGCAATCTGTAAATCCAACTTGGTATGAATTCCACCAACAGTTTTGCTCCTACAGACATTTGAAATTTCAGTCATAATAAGCAAATGGGGGGGGGGGGGGGGGGGGGGATTTAAAAAATTCATAAAAATTTTGAACTTTGACCTACTTTCCCAAAATATAATCAGATCTATTCTGGGTCACTGACAATGTATGAATCCAATTTGGTATGAATTCAACCAACAGTTTTGCTGCTAGAGTGTTAACTACCAAACAAACAAACTGAACCAAAAACAATACCCCTTGCCTCCCCTTTGGGGGGTGGGGTAATAAACCAAAATAAGGATGGAAATAGTTCAGATGGATTCACTAGGTGTACTTGTGTGGTCTGTGTGCTGAGGGTCCATCAGGGACTATATCAGGTTCCCCTCCACCACCATAGAAAAGCACGTGTGAGCCTTCAAATCAAAGTTGCAGGGAGGAAAGTGGAGGCAAAGAGCAGGGAACCTCTTTGTAAAGACAGGATGCATGCTTTTGTCCACTAGCCAAGACAACACCCTGATTAACAGTTAACCTTTACCAATGAAGCAAAGTCAAACAGCAGAATACTATGTGATTCTGTGAGCCAAGCCTGTTGCCAGACAGCTCTGAAAACACCCCGGTTCCATTTAAAGTCTGAGCCAGGTTGATGCAGAAAGGTCAGAGCCCACGCACACACAGCCACAGACAGCCAGACAGTGTCACACCTGCAACCTTGGGTGGTGAAATGGTCAAAGTATGAGAGGCCAATAACTGTGCTATTTTTCATAAAGCTCTTTAAAAAGGTCATGTAGAGTAAGTTACATGCTGTGTTTGTGGGCATGCATGATAATGGCATTACATTTGTAGGACTCGACCAAGGATTGAACCTTTCTGTACATAACGTGGGTTTCTGAAGCATTGGTTAACTGCTGGCGAACACATTGGTCTTGATATGATTTCATTAGTTTTTCATTAACAGATGGAGACACAGATGGCTTCAGGACACAAAAGCCTTATTAAACACATTTTATTTGTGTTGCTGGGGACATTATGAAATATCTCATACGCTCAAATATCATCGCTTGGGTCAGGGCATCTCACATCAAAGGGGGACATTTTGGTATAAATTTGTTGGCAAATTGCAATTTTTTTCATAAAAACAGCACACTTAGAGACATTAAGTCACTAAGATAGAATGTTAGAGATTTTTTGTGGCATATAAGAAAAATAATGTTGCTAAAATAAATCCTTTAAAGTGCAACTTTACTCCACCCACTGCATGTTTCTGAAAAGTACTACAAAGTCAGAAGTAGACTGAAATGGTGGTGATCAGTGCCTAAATGTACAGGAACAGATATGAGACAGGAGTTCTGTCTGACAGAGAATCACAAGGTAATTATGTTCAACTATATCAGGTTAGTTTGAGTTTTTTATATTGGTTTTACCATCTAATAATGGTCTGTCTAAAAATAAAAAGCACAAAAATCCATTTACATATACCATATTTTGGATATTTCCACTGCTCTATATCATTATTATAACATTTTGCTTTTTATGGTTCAGTATGGGGAACTGAAGCCATATGTATCCTTTAGGATTACCAAAATTCCCTGAGAAAAAAAGTACTTCTGCATCCTGTGTTGTTGTGTTGCAGTGGTGTTTTACTATGTTGTACACTTTAATGAAGCTGTGCTGGAGTGAGTCCAGTGTGTCATGGCCTAGTTCAGAGCCATAACAAAAAGGACCAAACACAACAAGTACGGTTAACCAACATTTTATTATAAGTGACAAAAGAAAGCAAAATAATCCAACCAAAACCCAAAAACCCAAGATAAAACCAAAGTGGCTAGATGACAAACAACTCAAAGAACAAAGGGAACAAAGGTCTGGACTGCAGCAACAAAGCCCAAAATAAACAGGGAAGAGGCCAGAGGCTGAATGCCTCTAAGGCTATAGCCACGCCCCAGGTGATGATCGCAGACAGAGCACCTACAGGCTCTAGAGCACCGAGATATAAACGACAGAAAAGAAAGGCTGGGCCGTGAAAAGTGGCTCAGACAAGAGTGATAAAACAGCATCAGTGTGACAATGTTTGCCAGAATCTGACTGAAAAACAGCTGGACTGAACTCCTCCGCTAAGAGGCATTAACGTACATTTTTCACACAACTGTACCATACTGTCTTCATCTGCTTATCCAGGTCTGGGTCGCGGGGGCAGCAGCCTCAGCAAAGAAGCCTAGACAGTCCTCTCCCCAGCCACTTCCACCTGCTCTTCCGGGGGAATCCTGAGGTGTTCCCAGGCCAGCCCAGAGATATAATCCCTCCAGCGTGTCCTAGGTCGGCCCCGAGGTCTCCCAGATGGACATCCCTGCAACACCTCCGCAGGGAGGCGTCCAGGAGGCATCCTCACTAAATGCTCGAACCACATTAACTGGCTCCTCTCAACGTGGAGGAGCAGCGGCTCTACTCCGAGTCCCTCCTGGATGTCTGAGCTCCTCACCCTATCTCTAAGGCTGAGCCCGCCCACCCTGAGAAGGAAACTCATTTTGGTCACTTTTGCCCACGACCTCATTCTTTCGGTCATTACCCAGAGCTCATGACCATAGGTGAGGATCAGAACGTAGATGGACCGATAAATCAAGAGTTTCGCCTTTCGGCTTAGCTCCCCCTTCACCACCAGGTGACATTTTTCATACAAATGTCATTAAATAGAGTGACACAATGCTGCAGAGGCTAGCACTGTTACCTCACAGCAAGAAGGTCACTGGGTTTTACTCCAGCACTGACCAGCGTGGGCCGTTCTGTGGGGAGTTTGCATGTTCTCTGTGTGTCTGCATGGGTTCTCTGGGTACTCCCACTTCCTCCAGTGATCCTAAGAAATGCACTTTAACAGGTACAGTGGCCAATCTAACTCACCCGTAGGTGTGAAAGTGAGAGTGAATGGCTGTTCGTCTGTATGTCTGCATTAAACTGGAAACACATCCGAGGTGTACCCCACCCACGCCTGTTGGTGAATAGGCTCTGGCATGCCTGAGACCCTCACAAGGACTAAGTGGTTCTAAAAGTATGACTCTACATCAACATGGAGGTGGAAAGGCTCAAAAGGATTTCCAAACAGGAAGTGGCAAGTTTAACTATTTTTCAGCAGCAAATGGATATTTTAATATACAGTTGCGGAAAAAATTATTAGACCACCCCTTGTTTTCTTCAATTTCTTGTTCATTTTAATGCCTGGTACAACTAAAGGTGTGTTTGTTTGGACAAATATAATGATAACAACAAAAATAGCTCATTAGAGTTTCATTTCAGAGCTGATATCTAGCCATTTTTCATGTTTTCTTGATAATAACCAAAATCACTTCACTTCTTACATCTATAGCTATGGCATTGTACTGCCAAAAACAGTGCTTTTAGGCATTCCATGTTTTCTTTTCTGTCTGTTTTAGTCACATGATACACACAGGAGTTAGTACTTGATTGCATAACCATCGTTTTTGATGACTTTTGATGGTCTAATATTTTTTTCCGCGACTGTATTTGGCATATTTGGCAGTATAATATATTTTTACTGTAATTCTGAAATGCATGCAAACTTATTCCATCTAAACACAGAAACCAACTAAGTATTTTTAATTATTACCTGCCAACAGTTGTAAAGTAGTTCAAGTGTTAATGGACACCTTGTTAATCTTTCATTATTCCTCCCATTCCTCTCTGACTTGTGCTTCTGACTTCCTTCTTTATACTTCTTTTCTTTTTTTGAAAAGACAGAAATGACATGGATGTTTCAGTTCAGTGAGAAAGACAGTTTATAATGCACACACACACACTCCACTTGACAGAGGGACACCGACCATCTCAGACCACTGAGTCATGTTTGGTTTGAGTGAGAGGTCCAAGTGGAAATAGACCAAGAGGGACCATAGAAAGTGACTGAGGCACAGTGAGAGTCATGAGGGTGGAGAAGAAGACAAGAAAAGGAAACTGTTCACAGTTTGTGGTTCGATCGTATTCTAAAATTTCTCCAGCATTGCCTGCTGTCTGTCTGCGGTCAAACCAATTCACCATAACTCATTACCATTTGGTCTTCATAGTAGATCTTGGTGGGAACTAAATCAGCAAATCCTTAAGTGGTACCACTTATCAATTCCTTTATTTTTTGGAGATAAAAAGTTGGTTTAATGCTTTAAAAGGGGTTGTGTGTATTGATCTTCAAAAACATCAACAGCAGGGGAACATCATACAGTATACCAGAACACACTCACAGCTACAAAAACATCCAACAAACGAACACTAATGTCCACCACACCATCCACACAGACATTTTGCAATACCAGATATTTTTTTCTGTTTAGGCCTCTTGTCCTCATTTTAGGCCACAAAAACAGATATTTTTAGCAAAGTTCTCCGAAGAGAATACTTTAGAAAAACTCTTTGTGGACCGGGAAAATGAAAAAAATACTAAACTGCGGCATCACACTGTGTACCCATGTGTACTGCCGCTTTGTGTAATGAACCTGCACCTGAAAAATCAAATATAGGTGGTATACTACAGGTATATAGGTCAGTGTATTACCTGCAGGAGATGAAGGTCAGCACAGACACCTATGGGAAACAGTAACAGCTCTTTTTTAGACTGAAAATAGCACAAATCCCCTCCATTTTCTGTAGATTTTGTATTGTCAGTAGCTGCAACAAAGATACAGTTTTAATTGGCTAAAGGTTCAGAACTGAGAGTGTAGTGTCAACCATGGATCAACAAAAACACAAGCATAATAACAAAACTTAATAATGTTAAACCTCCACAAGATTCATAATCAGCCTTTCACTTCATTCATTTACTTAAAAGCTGCATCAAGTAGTGAAAACAATGGAATATGTCCATTTTTATTACGTCATCATTTCCTTTGACTATTACTTGTTTCTTACCAGTTCTCATCCTCATCCTCATCTCAGCCTTGGCATTGGTTTTTAGTGATTCGTTGCTCCGTCTAGTGGTCACATACAGTCACAGCAACAAGCTAGCTTGTGGCTGGGAATTAATTTTGTCCATATCTCTAAAATACAATGCACTGGCATCTTTGACACCATGTCAGACCTCAAAAAACATCTAAAAGTATCTTACAGGTGTTTGGAATGAAGTAGAAATAGCCTACTATTGTAAATATAACTCCTTAGATACTGTTGTGCTTTATACAGGGTGGGGAAGCAAAATTTACAATGAACATTTAGTTGTTTTTTCTCAGCAGGCACTACGTCAATTGTTTTGAAACCAAACATATATATTGATGTCATAATCATACCTAACACTATTATCCATACCTTTTCAGAAACTTTTGCCCATATGAGTAATCAGGAAAGCAAACGTCAAAGAGTGTGTGATTTGCTGAATGCACTCGTCACACCAAAGGAGAGTTCAAAAATAGTTGGAGTGTCCATAAAGACTGTTTATAATGTAAAGAAGAGAATGACTATGAGCAAAACTATTACGAGAAAGTCTGGAAGATACTATTAAAGAAGAATGGGAGAAGTTGTCACCCGAATATTTGAGGAACACTTGCGCAAGTTTCAGGAAGCGTGTGAAGGCAGTTATTGAGAAAGACGAAGGACACATAGAATAAAAACATTTTCTATTATGTAAATTTTCTTGTGGCAAATAAATTCTCATGACTTTCAATAAACTAATTGGTCATACACTGTCTTTCAATCCCTGCCTCAAAATATTGTAAATTTTGCTTCCCCACCCTGTAAATAGATGCCAAATAAAAGAAAAGTGAACATTTACAATAAAATGGAAACTAGACATTAAAGCAGTGTTTCTCAAAAAGTGGGGCGGGCCCACCCGGGGGGGCGCGAAGGCTTGCCAGGGGGGGCATGGGATCATTCCTAGGTGTTTATTTTTTCTTCAGGTTCAAACATGTAACAGGTGGAACTAATGTTTTAGCGTTGGAGCACCCTAGACTCATTTTAGGGACGTACAACAAACAAATCTACTGCCATGGTGATCTGTCACTAGACTACACAAAGAGTTTAAGTTTGGAGAGTGGACAAGGATTGGACTGGAAAAGAAAAATGTGCAATGTTTCTGTTTTTGCACAGTTTGTACAGTTTGCACTTTGATGTTCTCAGATGTGCAACGTAAACGGGCTCATTGCAGCCACTGATATTATTAAAATGTTCATCTTTGTTACCAAAATGTGTTTGTTGTTCTAAAAAAAAAAAGTACCGTATTGTCATAGTTGTAAGATAATTACACATTTCCTATTTTTATTTTGAAAAATAATGTCTCAGGGAGCAGTCTTGTTGAGTTCATTTGTATAGTTCAATCAAAAATCTACATTATTTTTAATTTGCACAACAAATTATTCAAGGAAAAGCAAAAAGTATTCTTACCATATTGATGTTTCTTTCAATAAAACTAATAATTGCACCACAGGTACAATGTTGTTGGGGTTGAGGGGGGGCTTGGAGATTTTTCGTGCTCCAAAGGGGGGGCCCGACAGAAAAAGACTGAGAACCACTGCACTAAGGTAACATGCAGATAACGGTGTTCCTCAGAATGCCTTTGTGACGACAGAAGGCATAATTCAGATTTAACAGAGCGCGGCAAAAGCAATTGTCTGTGCTCAACAGGGTCATTACACACTGATTTTACCCCATATTTGGATCTATGACCAGATTTACTGCCAAACTAGTATCTGAATGTGAACTTTGGCTGTTCAGTGTCGTACTGTGAGGTTTAAGTTCACCTAAGTTGGATTGTCAATAAATATCTGCTGTGTAATCCATCCAGTGTCTCTTGAGAAAGTGTTCTTTCTCCAGTTATTTATTTCACAAGAATTATCCACCACACACATCATCTCTTTTCTCTGGTCTGTTTTTTCGTGAATGTCTGCTCTTGCTCTTTCCACAAAAAAAAAAAAAATCTTAAAATTTACTAAATAAAAGTTTAATTATTTTCATGTTTCATAATCTCTTCATGATTTTCTCATATGAATGAGGCCAGATGCACTGAAAGTGTCTGCTCACTTTCGGCCTCTATTCCGCACATAAATAATCAGCGCATTGCTACATAGAAGATCAGTGTCTGCAGGCTTCACACACATCCATGCATTAACATTGCCACAAGCATTTTGTAGACTCCACTGGCTCCTGACAGAACCCATAAATAGGTAAGTGTTAAAAGCTAAAACAGACCTACAACTTATGTGAGGAGGCTGCAGCTCACACTAACAGTTTCCTTTAGTCAGTGCACATTAAGTTAATATAGGAGCTCATAGTTGGATGGGTGGCAGTGAGTGACGACGCCAATTCAACAGAAGTCAAAAACAATGGCTTCTAAAATTGTTTGGTGAAACTGATATAACTCAATCCTGCTCACTGAATAATGATGAAACAGTTTTATATGTTAGATGGCAACATTTTTTCATCGCAGTCTGACTATGTGTGTGTGTGTGTCTGCATGCACATGAGTGTCAGAGCTCACCAATGATCCGGTTTATCAGCCATGCTAAATTAGACAGGACAGTCAATCACTGAACACACACAATCATATGGTGTTAAAAGACCAGCTGTTTTCTTCTCACACTTTTAGGTACACACTGTACGCAAACACACACATGAAAAGCCTTGTTTATGATGTTATTGTAGGTCAGTGACCGACTAACCAGCTGACTCGATGCTGATGCTCATGTGTGTGTGAGAGAAAGACAGAGACGTAATTGAACCTATGGTTAATTAAGCATGGGTGATAAACTAAATCTCTGTACTACCCTGTCACACACACTGTCTCACACCCCTTCCCACACACAGAGTAATTAGGTGTTTAGAGACCATCTGATGCTTTTTTCCAAACACATTTGAAGGTGATACAGACAGACACACAATTTAGAGAGAAGGCAGATTTTCTAGATTTAAGCATTTTCTAACTCTATATACCCTTCTGCATTAACCATATTATAAAGACACCAACTCTTTGTGGTGTGTCTTAATACAAAATGATCTTCTAAAACACAAAACCAATCCACAAACACCACAGCATCTTTAGAATAAATATAAATTGTGTAATTTATTTTCAGCTCTGCGATGAACTGGCGACTTGTCCAGGGTGTACCCCGCCTTCGCCCCTATGTAGCTGGGATAGGCTCCAAGCGACCCCTGTGACACTAGTGAGGATAAAGTGGGTTCAGATAATGAAAATGAATGAATGAATAATTTATTTTAAGACAACTGTTTACACTGTTGGATTGTACTGTGGACTATGTATTGTCTGACACTGTGCTTTTCTGTACTTAAACTGAAATGATTTTGGGTTCATAAACACATTCACTGCTAATTATAGCTACATGCTATGCACCGTGAGTACCTAATGGTCAAAATAAGGATGTACTGATACTGACCCCAGCAGATATCTGTGACAATGGCCCTGATTCTAACCCTTTTAGTTTAACTCCATGTTATTCTATGTGCGCATTTTACAGAAGCCTCTGCCACACTGTTAACAATACACAACTTTTTAATTAAACACTAGTATCAGATTGATACTCTACCTAAGCTGCTACATCATCATCATCATCATCATCACTTTAAACTATTGAGGAAGCAGTCTCATTTACAACATAGCTGAGACAAAACACAAAACATTAGAAACATACAATGGACATATCAGAAATTCCAAAAAGTACAAGTGACAAAGACCAATTAAAAACAAAGGAGTCTACTTAAAAACAGAAGCAGCTGGAGGTAAAAGAAGATGGAATTATGCATTTAAAACACAAAACATTTGAAATATACAATGAACATATCAGAAATACAAAAAGTAAAGCATAAAGCACATAAAGCGTAGGAATCATCAAATGTGTCTTTCTTTGACCTTAGCGTTATAATTCCACTAAATATGTGTCTTTCTGATGTTAGATATCAGTTTATTCACAATTATCAACCATTCACTCTCTTCTAATTTTGTTTCTGCATGTTTTATAATGACTAGTATTCAACCACTGCTCAAAAAATCAACTCTCAATGGCATGAAAATGAAAATTACGGTACAGAAAATTACAGGCCAATTTCTAAGCTTCCCTTTATCTAAAAAATGAAAAAAAAACTGTCTTTGAACAACTTCTTTAGGGAAATGGAAGCCTCGAAATTTTTAAACAAATTTCGATCTGGTTTTCACCACATGCGTAGCACCAAGATAGCACTTCAGTAATGACATTCTAATGGGCACAGATGAAGGAGAACACTCCATTCTCATTATATTTGACTTGACAGCTGCCTTTGACACCATCGATCATGCCATTCACCTGAACAGATTACAATACTGGGGTGGCATTTCTGGTACAGCTTTACAATGGTTCTATTCATACATTCATTCATCTTCTGAACCACTTCATTCTCTGAAGGGTCACAGGGGTGTTGGAGCCCATCCTGGCTACCATTGGATGAAGGCGAGGTACACCCTGGACGTGTCACCAGTTCATCACAGGGCTGACATACAGAGATGAAGAACCATTCTTACATTCACACCTAAGGGTGATTTAAATTGATCAGTTAAACTATTGGCGCATATATTTGGATGGTACCAAGGGAAACCCACACAGATACAAGAAGAACATGCAAACCCCACACAGAAAGGCCCACACACTGACCAGCAGTGGAATTAAACATCTCAACACCTCCACTCCTCAGACGCAGGTCTGTTATCTATTTACTGCTCAGATCTACTAAAGTTGACCCTGCCTTCATTACCTCCGCCAAGGAGATTAGGTTTTTCCCAGCGTTGGTTTGTCTGTCTGTCTGTCTGTCTGCCTGTCTGTCTGTGTGCAAGATAACTCAAAAAGTTATGGACGGATTTGGATGAAAATTTCAGGAAATGTTGATACTAGCACAAGGAACAAAGGATTAAATTTTGGTGGTGATCGGGGGTGGGGGGGTTGGTGGCACCGTTCTGCCTTGGCGGAGGTCTGCGCTCTCCGAGTGCTTCTAGTTGTTTTTCCACCAACTCTCTGGAACAGTCTGCCTCAACATATCAGATGTGCAGATCATCTGGATTGTTTTAACCCTAAAAGACCTAAAGAGCCACTGATGACCAAAGCATCTACTGTTCTGACAACTGTTGAACCACTAATCCTATCAAAGCATGTAAATAATTCAGGTAAAATTCAGTTTCTCATCTTTTCATGGTCATCAGATATTACGTATTTGGCTGTTCAGAGGCTCTGAAGTGAACATGGAAACACCGTCATGGAAAAACTGACACTTGTTTTATGTTCAGTTCATGATATATTTTGCAGAAAAGTTACTTTTTCTTCAGCTTTGCAATTTAATATAATAATCTATCAATTTATTCAGAGCTTTTATGAACATCTACATGATCAGTAAATTAAATCTAGAAAAATACTTGATTTTTTCTGAAAAATGCAATGGATAACATTGTAATAAATGATGACAAATAACTCAGGAAAGGTTAAATGTGGAGAAAAATTAATTTAGGAGTCACCACAAAAATAGTTGTAAGTTTTTAAGGGCTACACATGTTTTAAAAACTCGCCTGTTATTATGTTTATAATTAAAGTGTTATCATCCATGTTTGCTATAATTTCTACCTGTTTGGCCCATTTTTGTTCTTTTTTTTATCTTTTGCTTTATGTGTGTATAGCACATTGTAACCATGTGGTTTTCCTTCTTTTAAAAAAAAAAAAAAAAAATGTCTCATAAGATTTTATTTGATTTTGTTGTAACATCATAGGGCACAGTTGTAACTTAAAGGAGTGATATTTTGCTTTTTTAAATGGAATTACACATTTTAAAATATTTCTGTGAGGTCTGCATAAACTGTAAATGCTATGCTTGGGTCTGAATTCTTCATTAATTCAATTCCACAGGTCCATCTTCAACCCTATTTATGACTAATGACAGGAGAAAGGTCATTTTGAGCGCTGGCCCTTTAAATACAAGTGAGCCACTTCCTGCCCCACCCCCTCCAGGTTGTTGACTGTGTTGTTCTGTCCTGTTCAGCCACTTGTGTTCGTTAATACAACCAACAACTGAACATTTTAGATAATCGGCTCGAAGTTTGGACATATTTTCAGTATGGACTACAACCGCCGCTGCTGATAAACAATTATGGCGTAATCAGAAGTCTTGACCTTATATGTGCAAATGTCATAACTTAACTACTTATAAAACATAACAAATTAAGAAGGAATTAAAACAGGTTGTAGAAATCCACTCGATTTTTGCCAAAATGAATATAAAGATAGCTTTGCAGCACCTGGAGGGTTCAAATTCAAACTTTTTGAACTATCAGGGTCCAAAAACACAAATACATGCACCAAAGACTAATAAAAGTGGGTTTAGCTAAATATGACCCCTTTAAATCTGTGGTGCACCTGCTTATTAGTGCATATAGACCCAGCCACCACCAGGCAGTTTCCTCCCATGAAGAAACACGTCGGTCTAGACAGTAAGACAAAAGGAGCAGGTGGAAAAGTAGCACAGCACCAACACTACCTCCAATCAGAGTTTCATCTGTGGGGCCAAAGCTGGTCCCTCACAGGGCTGGTCAGCCACCAACCAACCTGCAGCACATGAGGACGACAGCCATCCTAGAGCTCTGTTCACAGACCAAGCCAAGAATCAAACACTAGTATGTGAAGTCTAAAAAACACAACACACCACACAGCATTTAGGAAGTTAAGACTTGTCAAGTGAAACAGTGAAACATGGGGAAATGTACAGACTATATCAATGAGCAAAAGCTAAAACAAAAAACAGCTCCACTTACTGTGTGTTGTCACCTAAAGTAGTTGATTATGTCAGTACTGAAGATGCTGCCATGTCACTACTGTTCATTTAGTAATTTTTACATTATTATTTTTAAGTTACTGTATTGTTTGGTAGGTATAGTGACACGGGGTAGTTATTATAATCAGTCCCTTCAGGAATTCGAGATGTTGCGATCATAACTATTTACGCAAATTCAACCAATCACCGCGATTTCTGCGCGGCGCTGCAATTTCGTCCAATCACCGCAAATTTTCCGCAAATTTGACCCCCTTTCGCCCACCCCTGTCTGTGTGATATGTACGTCATCACGTTCACTTCCTTGTTGACGGTTGAGAAGATGAAGATACGTGCGATTCAAAACACTCATATTTATCGACAAATATCACTGCCAAAGTTTGTGCAAGTCAGTTTCCAGGTGTTACACAAAAACGGAAGTATACTGTTCTGCACTGCCTGCAATATTGTGGTGGAACACGAACGAAAGTGGCCGCTCCACAGACACTTTTCAACCGCAAAACATTCAAAGAGAACGGCTGAAACTGGAAGAGGAAAGATGAGACAAGTCCCAGTGACAGAGGCTGTTGGATCCAGAACAAGAGCAGGAGCTGAAAGGGTTAAGGTTAGCAAAGATATACTCTATAAGGCAATAGAAGAGAAGAAGAAAGAACCTGTGGAGGCATGCTTTCCTTTCTGTGTGTGTGTGTGTGTGTGTGTGTGTGTGTGTGTGTGTGTGTGTGTGTGTGTGTGTGTGTGTGTGTGTGTGTGTGTGTGTGTGTGTGTGTGCGTGTAACCCATCTAACCCTAACCTTAAACATACAACTATATCATTAAGGAAGCAAAAGTCATGTGTTGTGTTGTATAAATGTGAGATGGGGGTGGGATTTAATAAGTTTTCTTCTTCCCACTCCTTTTTGAGCAGTACAGATTGAATTTATTTTGCTATTACTAGTGTACACGGTTATTGTTATTTTGTCTTGATCATCTTTATTAATGTATTTGCTCTGATATTAGTTCCTTGTACACAAAAAATGTTTACATTTTTCTTCTGCTCAAAACAAATAAATGAATGAATGAAAAAAAGCCTGTTTTGTTTAAAATCGTTGCTTCCTGGTGCTTTTTAAGGCTAAAAACTCAAAAAAGACTGTTCTAGGTGATTTGCAAATGCCCATGTTCCTGTGACTTTAATAAAAGAAGTCTCAAATCATCACAACTTTCACCGCTATTTTTTGGAAAAGCTGACGCAAAATCAGGCATTTTAGGCCACAAAAAAAAAAAAAAAAAAATCCCACGAAATCCTGGAGGGACTGATTAATAATGTACTGCATGTATTTGGATGAAAGTGATGTTGTTCTACATTGCATTTGTATATATAAGTTATTTATTACAAAAAAATGTTTGCCATAACTGTGTAGCAGCACAACAGGAAAGAGCAAAACTAAGGATAAGGCTCTCAGGTTGTGTGACCCTATGCCCTCATTGGCTGGTGTTCTGTGACGCTGCACTCTGATTGGTTGACGTTCTGTGATGCTACGTTTTCACTGGCTGATGTTCTGTGACGCTGCACACTGATTGGCTGGCATTCTGTGACGCTACGCTCTTATTGGCTGGCGTTCTGTGACGCTGCGCTCTCATTGGCTGATGTTCTGTGACACTGCGCTCTCATTGGCTGATGCTCTGTGACGCTCCACTCTGATTGGCTGGCGTTCTGTGACGCTATGCTCTCATTGGCTGGTGTTCTGTGACGTTATGCTCTTATTAGCTGACGTTCCGTGATGCCACGCTCTCATTGGCTGACGTTCTGTGATGCTCTGCTCTGATTGGCTGGCGTTCTGTGACGCTACGCTCTTATTGGCTGGCGTTCCATGACGCTGCGCTCTCATTGGCTGATGTTCTGTGATGCTCTGCTCTCATTGGCTGGTGTTCCGTGACACTGCACACTGATTGGTTGATGTTCTGTGACGCTCTGCTCTTATTGGCTGGCGTTCTGTGATGCTGCGCTCTCACTGGCTGGCGTTCCGTGACGCTGCGCTCTCATTGGCTGATGTTCTGTGACACTCTGCTTTCATTGGCTGATGTTCTGTGATGCTCCGCTCTGATTGGCTGGCGTTCTGTGACGCTGAGGTCTGATTGGCTGGCGTTCCGTGACACTACGCTCTCATTGGCTGACGTTCCGTGACGCTGTGCTCTCATTGGCTGATGTTCTGTGACCCTCTGCTCTCATTGGGTGGTGTTCTGTGACACTTCGCTCAGATTGGCTGGCGTTCTGTGAAGCTGCGCTCTGACTGGTTGATGTTCTGTGACACTGTGCTGTCATTGGCTTGTGTTCTGTGATGCTGCGCTCTCATTGGCTGACGTTCTGTGACGCTCCACTCTCATTGGCTGATGTTATGTGACGCTGCGCTCTCATTGGCTGCTCAAAACAAATAAATGAATGAATGGAAAAAAAAGCCTGTTTTGTTTAAAATCGTTGCTTCCTGGTGCTTTTTAAGGCTAAAAACTCAAAAAGACTGTTCTAGGTAATTTGCAAATCCCATGTTCCTGTGACTTTAATAAAAGAAACCTCAAATCATTGCAACTTTCACTGCAATTTTTTGGAAAAGCTGCTTCAAAATCAGGCATTTTAGGCCACAACAATAAAAAAAAAAAAAATCCCGCGAAACCCTGGAGGGACGACCGTATAATTACATTGTTACAGTGAAACTATATGATAGATTGCCTTTAACAGACTCTGAGTGTGATTCCTTGTGAGAACAGAGCTTTGAATTTTATATGTTCTCGCTGTTTCATTTAGTAACACTTGTATAAGCTAATTCTTATCCTCTGAAAAAAGGTATTTGGATCATGAGTTGGTCCCTTTCCTGATGTAAAACAATGGGTTAAATGCAGAATATTATAATCACTACTGACAGTAAAAGTGCTGTTTGTTCTAAAGATAGTAGCAGAGTGAGTTTATATTTGAATGAATATTTGAATATATTACATTGCAGTAGATTAAGTGGCTGACATTGAATACATTTACACTTAAAACTGGTAGGAAATGGGCATAATGTACGATTTTGAGGATCAGTTGAAAAGTTAAAAAAAGTGTGTAAATGATGGTCAAGAAATGCAAAATCCATGTGACTCAATCAAATAAATGACTTTGAATGTTCGTTTTTATTTGGAACATAAATTGATGAAGTAAGAGACGATATAAAAGTGTAATGCATGTTTACATTGTACAATTTTACAGAATAAAGAAGTTTTGAAAATAAGTCACAGTAACACAGGTGGATTTCCAGAAAGCACCGATTCAAAGGCAGTACTTCTATAGATGTTCTGCCTACACACACACACACACACACACACACACACACACACAGTCCTCTAACACTTGAGCTCAAACAGCAGACCATCGGAAAGTTGCCGGTAAATGACCTAACCACAGGAGGCCCTGAACACTGCCTGTTAGAGACACATAATGGAGGACCAGTGTTGGTGTGAAACTCCGAGGGGCGAAGAATGTGTTACTATCTGTGTGTGTGGGTGGGTGAGTGTGTAAGTGCATGAACTTCACTGTATATGTGGATTGTTGTTTTCAAGAAACTAAGTTCCTTCAAACGTTTGACCAGAAGAAACTCGACTGTCATTACACAGACTCGGCTTCAGTAAGACGCTGCCACATGCGATCGCACATTAAACCAACATGTCCATAAACTTAAGTAACAGGATACATCTCCATGGCAACCATCGGAAGCAAAGCCATCACACTGACAGCTGTGGCCCTCGCTTGTGACCGGCGGATCGGGAGAGAAAGGGAGAAATGAGAGAGTGACGGAAATGTAATGATTTGAAGTGAGAAATGATGGCTGACAGTGAGAAATCGCAAGCTTTAAGGATACACTGTAGCTCTTGTCATCACACTTCACAGACCTCATCTGCTGTAACACTACACTAACTTTATGATTCTTTCCATTTTCACACTCAGTCAAACACTTTCCACAATCTCTATATTTATAACTGCACACAGACATTGAAAAATAACCATCTACAGGCCATTAATCAAAAGCTGAGATATAAAATTGTATTCCATTTGAAACAAATGAAAAAAGCATACCCATACAGAGGGATAATCTCATTTGTTTCCCAAGCGAATCCATTTGTTTGGAGAATTTTCTTTGAGTCTACCATTATTTTCCTCATTGTATTCTGTGATTCATTTACTTGATGCCCACTCCTCCACTTTTCACAATATGTTTTTGTTGCTTTGGCAGACAGATGACTTATTTATTCTCTCTACTTCAACTGTATTTTTTGCATCTTTATTCTACAGATGGGAGTTACTCAGTATGCAAAAAAAGGGAGGGCTTCTCAACCTAAAAGGTAAATTGAAATGTCATTTTGAATTCATCAGCACACCGGGTAAAGGGTGTATGTGTCTGCATTTGGAACGCACTGGCTTAGAGCGTCTTGGACTTTGCTGTGTATTACTATATCTCATTTTCAGTACAAATGAGTGTTGACAGAATAAACTCCTATATAAGGCCTTAGGAGGCTTTTCCTGTTTTCTTGCACGGATTTGCATAATGCAGGAGTGTTATATCTACAAGAAGGGAATGACAAAATATCTATATTTTTAAAAATCATGTTCTCAAAAGTCCCAGTCAATAAAATTACATGAATCTGAGCAATAAACCTCCACCTTTGTAAGGGTGTCCCCATGGGCCCAAATACCTACAACAGAGATAATAGTTTAGAATTAGCTTTATTCTAGATGCTGGAGTTTAACATATAAAGACCCGGTGCTATCTTTGTGTCAGTTCCCAAATGATTTTTTTGTATATTTAACCTTTCTCAAGTGATTTATCACCATTGATTGTAATATTATCCTCCTCATTTTGCCTTTTTTCAGTGTAAATCATTTATTTTCCCATGTTGAATTCACTGATCATGTAGATGTTCATTGAAGCTCAGAGTAAAATTGAAGGTTATTATATCAGAAAACAGAGAAAACTAAAGAAAAAGTGGCTTTTTCAGCAAAGATATCAATAGCTGAACATAAACAAGTGTCTCCATCCACTGTCATTGATTCAACTCCGTGGGTTTTACTGGTGAATCAATGTTGTAGAAGATGACGGTGTTTCCATGTTCACTACAGAGTCCAAATGGGTCATATCTGATGACCATGAAAAGAGGAGAAAATGTATTTTACACCAAATATTTCCATGTATCGATTGGATTAATGGATCAACAGATATTAAACAGTTTAGATCAGTAGATGGTTTTGGCACCAGTGGGTCTTTATGGGTTAATGAAAGGTCTGAGGAAACCTCTGAGAGACTAAACATGTGGTGGGAAACGCTGTGGAGGATTGGAGGTAAGACTACGAGTGGACTGGAGGCGGTGACCAGGAGGATGAAGCAGTAGTGCAGGTAATGACCGGCCAAAGAGAAATACAACCCCAACCCCAATCTGTACGATTAGCCTATTTATTTATTTATTCATTTATTTATTTATTTATTTATTTATTTATTTATTTATTATCTTATTCTAGGAAATGTTATTGTACTTTTAGAATGTGAGCCCCATTTTACATATTTGGCTGCAACTATTTAGCCTGAGCAAACTTTCCTGTATCTGTCATATTTAACTGTTTCTTCCAGTATATTAGTACTTTGTAATCTATGTGATGTTTTATTATGTTGGTCGTTTGTCCAGGACAACATACAGAAATTAGATTCTCTGCTAAATCTGGTGCATGCATCTTGTTCTTTGCAACAAATGCCAATATACATGGTCCTGTGACTAAATAAAAAACATAAAAAAAATAAAATAAAATTCTGAAGAAGGTAGGACATCATGTATGATGTGAAGGAAAATAAAATGAGAACAATTTGTAAATCATTTTCTTAGCATTAGAACATAGAAAAAATATCAAATGTTTAAACTGAGAAAATGCACCCATTTAAAAGCAAAAAATGAGGTAATTCTAAATGTAACTGCAGCATCACATCCCCCAAAAGGTGGGACGACAGTTGAAAAAAAAAAGAAAAAAGGCTGAAAAAGTAAGTGCTACTAAAAAGAAACAGCTGGAGGAAGATTTTACCATTAATTATATTAACTGGCAACAGGTCAATAATAGGTCATGAACACTTTAGAGAAAAGTAAAGCTGGGCAGAGGTTCAGCAATCTGTGAAAATCTGTGTCCACAAATGCAAATGGTGGAATAACTTCAGAGTAATGTTCCTTAACATAAAATTGTGCAGACTTTGAATATCTCATCATCTACTGTGGATGATATGATTAGAATATTCAGAGAATCTGGAGAAATCTCTTCTAAAATTAATACTGGGTCCCCATGGCCTTTGTGCCTTCAGGTGGCACTGCATTAAAACTGGGTATGATGGTTTAATGGAATTCCCTGCATGGACTCAGGAACACGTCCAGAAATTATTATCTGGGAACAGTTCCATCCACACATGCAGGTTAGAGCTTTATCATGCAAAGAAGAAGTCATAAAAGAACATGATTCTGAAATCCCACTGTCTTCTGTGGGACTTAAAATGGACTGAGACAAAGTGGAAAACTCTGTGGTCAGGTGAATCAAAATTTGGCATTGTTCTTGGAAACCATGGAAGCAGTGGTGATTTCTCATAGACTGCAAGGGAAGCCCGGCTTCCCCTAAAATTATGAAAATTAAATGGTTAAATATGTTCGGTTGTGTTGACATTTCATTGACTACAAATGTGTTAGAACACGTTCATCTCCAAGATGAGTTCGTTCAGAATCAGCTTTATCACAAACCAACGGACACGATGTTGTTCACTTCTCATACATTCCCGTTGCACTGTTTTCTCATCCATCTCTGCTCAGTGCATTTGTCCGTAGACACCGGGCGTCTCTGGGCTTCAATGGGACTGAGTGGAACAGTTTTTTTCATTGCCTCAAAACTGGACGGTAATTGGATAAATGCCACAATGTTGTCCCGCCCCCGGACACCAGGCGTCTCTGGGGGTGAATGGAGCTGTGGGCAGAGCTCGGCCGGGCTGGACGCCAGAATCCCACGTGCTGATTGGAGGATCGGTCAGAAGGCTGAATCCCGTTTGACTGACAGCTAGTTTCAGATCTCCTCCTTCACTGACACAGTTCAGTTTAACACCGTCGCACATTCTGCTGTGAAATCAAGAGAGAAACCACTATGAAATTACTCGTTCATTTCTTGCGCTGTAAATAAAACACACTCACTGTACTTCCTTGTTTCAATTTAACATAATTTCAGCATTTTCTTGTTTCAGTTACATAATTTAATCATTTCTTGTTCGAGTTTAATATCGTTTTGTAGATAGTTAAATCAATTAAACTGTCGGCTAGGTTGGAGTGAAAGGAGCATCTCTTGTTTAAAAAGGCTGAAGTCTTACACCCACAACACAATGGGCCAAGGCCGTCTAAGCAGCCTAGCTCTGATGGATATTGAGAGGACACTGGTCCAGTCCCTGGGAAAGACGCCTACTTGGTACGATCAGGTCACTGAGCATTTTCTTAATTTTTTATTTTTTTTATTTTTTTTTTATTTTTTTTTTTTATGTAAGCCGACAATGAGCTTCCCCTGTCTGAAAGACAAGCAGCCGCCACTGCATGGAAGGTACATCAGGCAAATATAGGCACGAAATCAAAGTAAGAAGTAGGAAGAGCTGAAGGTTTTTAACAGGTGAATGTGTGAAAACAGAACAGAGTCAGAGAGAAGATTAACAAGATGGAGAGTGTGATGCGGTGACAAGGAACAATCTGGCAAAGGTGAGTGGTGGAGGGCTGACTTTTACGATGTAGCTGATGACTGATGGGACACAGGTGAATGAAACAGGTGGAGCTGATGACAGGAGGGAAAACCGGAGAAAGGAGTGAGTGGCGTGGAGCTGAAATGGATGAGTGCATGATTGAGGACATTAACAACTGTATCTGGAGTTATTATCATTACACACGTTAGCTGACAGATCCGGTTTGGCGTGAACATGCCTCGACGCACGCCTGATGCTCCTGCGAAAAATATCCTTCACTTCATGCTTTAAGTTACTTGTGACTGGTTATGAAATCTACCACAAGTGTACCACATCAGTGTTATGTCCAATAGCCTTAATGACATCTGGTGACAAGGACACTGCATGTAGCACAGCTTTTTACCAAAATTTCCGAATGTCAAAGTAATTTGAAAATTTCCATTCCATCCATTAAAAAATTACGATCACCATGGTTTAAAAGACTTCCCACTTAGATGTAATGGAGATTGCAACAGGTTTTGACCCCTGAACCAAACTGCTGGTCTTGGAGCATCTAACATTATTTTTGCGATTTTTCATACACGGTGCCGTTTCTCCAAGTTCTTCATCTAATTTGTCCTAAGTTTTTTTTTCTTGTATTAATTAAGTGAATGTCTTTTTATTGTACTTATTAATATATCATTTCCACTACTGAAGTTTTTTTAATAAACAAGCCCAAAGTGGATGAAAATACATCATGTGTTTTAAGTAAATCTTTGGAAAGTCAAATTAAATTTTAAGGAGAATAATGAAAATATTGCTATTAACCCTTTCATGCATAGGTCACTCCAGTGGACAGTTATTCTCCAGCTGTTCTCTTGCATATTAATGAGTTTTGTTGTTTTAGTTCCGTATCAGCCGACACAGTGGACACTGATGCACCATCCCATACACCGTAATTCAGACCATTACTGTAACTTTGCTGTTCTTGATAAACCTGATCTGCAGTAACATGTTTGAGTGTAAATCAATTGTTATTTATTAGACAAGAAGGTTTTCTTTGCATATTATCTCCATGAAGTGAGTAATTACTAGCATTAGAATATGTTAAAATGTGAGAAGACATCAGATTAGCAGAATTAAAAATGTTTTTATTTCATTGTTTTCATATCACTTTCTGATATTGGGTTTTAAACACATTTCTTTCCTTTAAAAAAATTTAATGCATGGATATTTTTGTAACTCCATAGAAAAAAAAAACTCAATCGCATTGTTTTTTTCATGCCTAAGGAGGAATAAAAACACTGAAGAAAAAAATCTTGACTAAGGTTCTCACAATTCATGTATGAAAGGGTTAAATAACTAAAAATAAGATTGGTTGGAATTCCGACATCTTTGAGTAAGCATGAGTTACAAAGTAAATGTACCTTACTTAAGCTACAGTAGTTTACTTTGGTTTATTTGCTTGCCAAATACAGTATGGCCAGATCTAAATCTGAGGAGCTGCATTTATTTATTTATTTATTTAATTAAAGGTAAACTGTGTCACAATGACAAAAAAGTCCTATTATCTATTACTATACTATTAGAGATGCTCCTGTTGAAAAATGTCCAGAGATAAGGGAAATGGAATCATTTTCATAATTTTTGTGGTTAATATGAAATGTAAAAATTAACATTCTCATTGTCTGACTTTTAAAATAAACCTGATCCATACAAAGTAATAGTAATTAATCACATTTTCTGCTCTAGTGACTCTTCTACATTATGCATTTGCATTGGAGTATTTTACATGCACAAATGCACAGATTTGCACTCGCATGCACAAATGAGGAGGAAGAGCCTGCGAGGCTGTGTGATACCTCGGGGAGGCCTGACGGTCAACTTCCTCAACTGAGGCTTTAAATCTCACAGAGAGAGCGGAAATGAATCGAGTCCAGATGAGGTTAAGAGGTCACTGTGTGAAATTATAGATTGAAGACAGGATTTCACATGTTGTTTCATTTACTCTGTCTTTCTCTGCTTGTTCATGTAGAATAATTAAGGCATGTGTCATGTGACATAAACTTACTTTGTATTTTAAAGGTAGTAAACATGTTTCCATTAAATGTTTCCCAGACTTAATAATGGCTGTCTGTCTCAGTATTTTAACTACTAGTGATAACACACGTGTCATACTTCATACTGACACATCAATATCCGGTACATTATTCAGACCCAGATCACTCATTTCATTTCATTCACAGCCGTTAAACTATTTCAGTCAGAGGGAATATGATGTGCACACGGTGACACTGTCTCTCACACTCACACATTGAAGGTCAGCAGGTCAATTAAACCATCGACAGGATAAAGAGAAATCAAGACTGAAATAAATCATTACTGCTCCCAGGCGGATAACATCATGACTCAATGTGAGAGAAGCACAAACAGTGACTTGGCGACCTTGACCCACATCAGTAACATGTAACATAGGGTATCGTAGTGGCAGTGGGTGATCTGTAGTTGTCCCTCATCAGGTTAGTGTGACACAGTAGTTTCCACCATTTTCAGCCCATGACAGAAAGAGAAATTCAGTGTCTCCTCGTGACTCAAATGTACAAAAATACATTATCCAAGGCCACATGTGTACATTTATACTGACTCTTCCACTGTCAACAGTGTCTATAAACATATATGTCATTTGTTACATTATTTTGATCTTATTACATCTTTCAAGCCATTTTAATTTTTTCTTATCTTTAGCATACTTTTTTTTTTACAAATATATTGTTGCATGGTTTTAATTCTGTTACATCTTTTATTAGATCTTGTTATACCTGTTAAGTCGTTTCTATTTTGTTACGCCTTAAGCATCTTCTTTTAACCTGGTTTGACATCATTTGTGTAATTTTTATTTTGTTAGATATTTTCTTGTTAGGCCTTTCACACCATTTCCATTTTGTTTAACATTTTACGTCTTTTATCTCAGCATCTATTATTATCATTTGTATTCAATAAATTTGTTCACATCATTTTTTTTCCTGTTATGTCTGTTCCATTTTTTATTTTGTTTGTCTCTAATAAAATTTTGGTTTTGTTTGGTCTATTTTGCAATTTTATTACTTTTACAATATTAAGTGTTTCTATCTTGTTCTGTCTATTTCATATGCCTTTACTGATATTAGCACTTATAATGTCTTCCGTCTTAATCAGTAAATTCACCTCACATATAATTGCTATATATTTTCTTCCAACAACAGTTTTTGATCCAATAAAAAACAGCTCAGAGGCTTCTTTTGGGTCCTGTGTTTGGAAAACATAGCTTAATATGGTAGTTTTTTAGTAGCCTACCAATCCAGTTATATTTGCTATTCTTCTATGGGACACAGATGTTGTACCGATGTACAATATCAAAGTTTGTCTAGTGCAAGAAATTAAGATAATCCCACCATTAATTAGACATCATTTCATAAGTGCAAAAATGTGTAAGTCTGACATGCATTTTCTTATTTCAGTGCTGTAAGAATACTTGTGGACATTCTGTGAATAATCTATCTATGCACATAAATACTTGCAAATCAATCTAACTCAACAGGTCCCTTCAAAGCCAAAAAAAATATAGAACTAGACAAACAACCTATAACTGAATCAAGTAGAGCAGCAACAACACAACAGCTTCAGGCAAGACTCATAATATGGCATTCATAGCATCAGCAACCTCACAGCCAAGAGTTAAACTTACGTGGAAACTCATAGCATAATTTTTAACCAACAGGAAAAACAGAGGGCCATCTGACTCATGTTATTTTGACACTGATGTCTGTTCTTCCTTCTATCAAAATAAATATAGTTGCCTGAACTGGGTTAAATTGTTATAAATTTTTAACAAGAAAGGGTTAAGACTTTACAATCCACTTAGCATTTACTGTGACAGAAGACTGGCAATGACATTTCTTTTTAATAGCTGAGGTATATTACATGTTTAGAAATTCATTCATTCATTCATTATCTGAACCTGCTTTATCCTCACTAGGGTCACGGGGGTCGCTTGGAGCCTATCCCAGCTACATAGGGGCGAAGGCGGGGTACACCCTGGACAAGTCGCCAGTTCATCGCAGGGCTGAACATATAGAGACAAACAATCACTCTCACATTCACACCTATGGGCAATTTAAATTAATCAATTAACCTATCAGTGCATGTCTTTGGATGGTGGGAGGAAGCCGGAGTACCCGGAGAGAACCCACGCAGACACGGGGAGAACATGTAAACTCCACACAGAAAGGTCCCACCCCCCGTCAACTGGTGTTGGAATCGAACCCAGGACCTTCTTGCTGTGAGGCACGAGTGCTAACCACTGCACCTGTTCAGACCATTTAAGGGCTATGAAGGCTCCTTGATGTTTAGAAATATTCCACGATTATTGAGAGAAGTAGATCAATCTGTCATGAGAATGGAGTCTACAGGACCACAACTGAATTCTTATCTGAACCCAAAGGCGTCTTTCTATTGCACCAGCATTGCACAGGCACAGCTACTTTTCCACCACGTTGAAAATGATTCTCTTAAAGCACTACTGTTTCATCTCTCTTACTCTGATATCTGTGTTTTATACATTCTGCTACTGTCACACAACTTATATTGATAAGAAGTGAAAGCCAATCATTTGCTCCATGGTAACATCAGCACAGCTTCATCTCCATCATGTTGGATTGAAAGCTTTTGTCTAAAAAAAAAAAAAGGCACCAGAGTTCCACTTCTTTTCTTCCACACTCTTTGCCCTGACTCTCAAGCCGAGCCATCGCCCTCAGAAAACCCTGAGGAAAAAACGAGGTAACCATGGCGACAAGTCCACAGGGGTCAGTGTGCATTCAGGCCCCATTCCCCACCAGGATAGAAGAAGAAACACACACGCAGTTACCCAGTCAGTGGCCTTGTTTCAGGCTCATTATTAGAAATAATAATTGCTCTGTGGGCTAATCCCAGTATCCACTGGGATTGCTGGTTTTAATTTGGCCTGGCCTTTCTCGTGTTATCTCTTTAATTTAGAGATTGTGTGAAATAATGAGATATGTTATAAGCCGTAACATCTTAATTATTTAAATCTCATATGGGTTACCAGTCTGAGGCTATGATAACATAAATGACTGTTTGTGTATTTAATGAGATGAAGGAATCCATAACACAGCTTACAAAAAGTCCTAATTAGTGGGGTCTCTTAAGGGATTAGTTATACCCACTGCACTATACAGCAGTGTAACATGTTGTCATAATTATCCACCAGTGATAACCACACAGTGGACTTAACTAATTTTCTTCTCAGCCAAAATGGAAAGGAGGCTGTCCAAGGTGTTAGATATGTGTTCTAGCAACATATGTAACACAATGCAAATGATAGTGTCAGCAATAATCAGAACTAATTAGTTTCAGTTATCACTCTCTCAAATATAACATGATATAAAATTTGCAGTGTTTTCTCTACCTGAAGTGGAATAAGGCCAGGGAGAGGTGAAATAAGAAAAGAAAATCAAATCCCAGTATCTACAGGGTGGGGAAGCAAAATTTACAATATTTTGAGGCAGGGATTGAAAGACAGTGTATGACCAATTAGTTTATTGAAAGTCATGAGAATTTATTTGCCACAAGAAAATTTACATAATAGAAAATGTTTTTATTCTATGTGTCCTCCTTCTTTCTCAATAACTGCCTTCACACGCTTCCTGAAACTTGCGCAAGTGTTCCTCAAATATTCGGGTGACAACTTCTCCCATTCTTCTTTAATAGTATCTTCCAGACTTTCTCGTAATAGTTTTGCTCATAGTCATTCTCTTCTTTCCATTATAAACAGTCTTTATGGACACTCCAACTATTTTTGAAATCTCCTTTGGTGTGACGAGTGCATTCAGCAAATCACACACTCTTTGATGTTTGCTTTCCTGATTACTCATATGGGCAAAAGTTTCTGAAAAGGTATGGATAATAGTGTTAGGTATGATTATGACATCAATATATGTTTGGTTTCAAAACAATTGGTGTAGTGCCTGCTGAAAAAAAAAACAAATAAATGTTCATTGTACATTTTGCTTCCCCACCCTGTAGACTTTATGTGTCCTTAAGAGTCTCTGGTGAGGATGCATTAAATGTACAATAAGAGGATGTAATGACTGATAAAAATGTTGAAAAATAAAAGTAATGCACAGTAAAGACATGGGGAATTGTCAGGTTAACTACAGGGCGTTACTTATGCAAAATGTGAAATTGCACAGTACTGAGCATAAAAGTACCACAGAAAGTTGCTAGAACAACTGAATAAATGCAAGTACTTGTAGAAATAAATCTACATGTGATCTGTCTGCCTCTGTTTAATAGGCACATTCTCAAGCTGCAACTCTGTCTTTTTATTTCAAGTCACACATAGCCAAACCTAAGAACTAATGCTAATCGCTAAGGCTAATGCTAACTGCATGCATTATGATGGAGAGACCAAATTTACCTATGGGGATAATAAAGTGAGTCAACCTTTAACCTAGGGGTGTCCAATCTTGGTACTCAAGAAATACTATCCTGCATGTTTTAGATGGTTCCTCTTCCAGCACACCTGAAGGTCGTTATCAGGCTTCTGCAGAGCTTGATGATAGGCTTCTAATTTGAAACAGTCGTGTTGGAAGAGGGATACATCTAAAACATGCAGGATAGTAGCTCTCGAGGACCAGGATTGGACACCCCTGATTCCTTGCCACTTGGTTAGCACTGTCATATTCCGGTGGAGTAAAACTTATCTGGGTTGTTTGGCTTGCTCTTGAGCAGCTCCGTTGCTTCAACAGTGCATTTCCAAAATATTGTTGGGAACAAAGGCGCTTTGGTGGAGCATATGTGCATGAGGAAGTTGTGGTATTAAAACGACAACATCCTGACAAAGACACAGCACATAAAAACATATGTGCCTTTGTCAAAACTTGTCATTTCTAGGATTTGGTTGCAGCTTGGAGGTTGTTGTTCTTTGGAAGGAGATTTTCAAAGTGAAGAAAAGAGAATGACAACCCTGCCACTGTGCAATGGAAATATTCACCCTTATTCCAGCAGATTGTTGGAGCCAGACTAGATATCATGTTCATGAGTCATGTATGATGTGTTTACACAGCACCTCATTCCACACTGAATGTTTTTATGGCTGTTGGTTTTGCAGATCTCTCCTGTTTGAACAGTTGCATCTAATCTCACAGTACCACACACACAGGAGTAGCTCATTCCTTGATTTAGTTAGAATATTATCACAGTTAGTAAATTCAGTAACTTAGTGTCTCTTAGTGTGTCATTTAAAATGGATGTGTACAAGTGGATGTTTGGTGGGGTTGTGTCATGAATGTTTGAGTTACAGACCCTCCGTTCTGCTTCTTATTAGTGTCATCAACAACATATACCTTGACTCTAAATTGTATTTTATCTGATATTTATAATTTATTACAATTTTGTTTTAGTTAAATAAAGTTTTATTAATACAGACCAAATCACAAATTTATCTCAATGAGCTCTACAATCTGTTTAGTAGTCTAATTAAAAACCCCCTGATAAACTTTCTCAGGGCAAACGTTCCCCACCCCCCCTAAAAAACACTCATTTGTTGATATCTGCAGGTCTGCTGCATTCTGGTTTGTAAGCATTGCACAACAAATCAGTCTGTAGCTTATCAACATATTTTATGAAATATGTGCATATGTGAGGAAAAAATTATAATAAGCCTCAAATCTCATGTTTCATAAACCCTCTCCAAGGCCTCAGACTGAGAATGAGATAGTCTTACTCAGTGCTTCTTTGAGATAAAAGTAAATTGGCTGCCATCGCGGCAACAAAGCAGGATAGACTGAAGGTGCAGGACATCTAACAACAATGACGGAGTTCACACTGCAGTGTTACTTAAGTTGCAAACTTTCCAACTGTGAATCATTTTCAATATCATTTCTCTTCCCTCTGTATCAAAGCCAACAATGGCAGTTTAATTAGTCCCAGAGCTGGGCAACTCTTCCTATCACCATCAGTCTCTATGCCTTCCTCTCTCAGTCTACGAGTCTCTGTCGCTTTCTTTTCGTATCTCTCTCATCTATCCTGTTACAATACAATAAGCCTGTGAACCTGGCAGCCAGATCCACTTTTATGTTGATTTCATCAAGCAGTCTCTCACTCCGCTACCACATATCTGCTCACAGAGGCTGAGTGAAGCTACAGTGAGGCCAATGGCAAGCGCAATCTATTCTAGTGGTGAGACAAATTAACTGCCATTGTTGCCTTTGATACAGAGGTGAAGGGAAATGATGTTGAAAAGGATTCAGGAGGAATGGAGACTGAAGTCTGAAAAACCTGTCTGCACAACAGGAGAGAGGAAAGAGAGGTAGGCAGCTCTTAAACAAGCGCAACAATGTCTGCTTAATCTGTTTCTGGCATTTATTCTGATCCAAATGGTATTTACACATTCTTACATGACATATAATACTAAAACCTTATTAGATGTCACACTGTTCTTTGTGACATTTGCAAATTTAAACGCACTGTCATACAACACTGTACTTTCACTTTCAACCTAAAATATAGCTTTATGCAGAAAAAGAACCTTCAGATCTTATTAGAAACATCATTAGTTTGTCACTCAACACCAAATAATGGGATGTATTCAGCATGGACTCAGAACACTGAGTGAACAATTAGATTGAACAGACTTTATTGAAAATTTTAAGAAATGCTTTGGGGAAACAAGAGCCTGACTGAAGCACAGAGTAGGACGTCATGGAACACTGGAGGTAAGGCGAAGAGAGGGGAGACCGAGTGACCACAGGTGAATGCCCAGTGAGCAGACCAGAAGTCAGGACCAGGAGAGCAGCAGGGAAGATGAACCACTTATGAAGTGGGTCAGCGCCTGGGTCCGGCAGACTGGGATCTAGAGTCAGGAGGTGGAAGCAGTGAAGCAGACTGACAAAATAAACCAGGGAAGTAGAGCAGGTAGGAAGGAAGTTGGCAAGCAGGAGATCATTTAGGGAATGGATCAGACCAGGTGGACAGCAGGCAGAGGATGGGTAGGTAGGGAGTGGGGAAGATTTGTTAGGGATGAGGCTGGGCTCGAAACAGAGAAGATACAGGGTGGAGACTTTAACCCACAAAGACCCAGTGCTACATTTGTGGCAGTTCCCAAATGAATTGTTCTCCATATTTCACTTTTCTTAAGTGATTTATCACCATTTATTGTAATATTATCTTCTTCATTTTGCATTTTTTCAGTGTAAATCGGGATTTTTTTCTACATTTAATTCACTGATTGTGTAGATGTTCATAAAAGCTCAGAGTAAAGTTGAGGGTTATTAAATCAGAAACAGAAAACTGAAAAAAAAGTGACTTTTTCAGCACAGATATCATTAACTGAACCTAAAAACAAGCATTTACAACCACTGTCAGTTAGCAAACTACATGGGATTTACTGATGAATCAATGTTGTAGAAGATAACAGTGTTTCCACGTTCACTACAGAGCCTCTGAACATCCAAATGGGCCATATCTGATGACCATGAAAAGATGACAAAACTGCATTTTACACCAATTATTTGCATGGATTGATGAAATTAGTGGATCAACAGGGATTAAATATTGTACATCAGTAGATAATTTAGGTCACCGGTGGATGTTTGGGTCTTTATGGGTTAATATGGTGGCATCAAACAATCTGGCACCAGGCGAATGGTGGGAGGGAAGGTTATCAGCAGAAAAACAGCCAAATGTATCAGTCTGTCAAATAGAAATTTAGAATTCTTCCAGAGGTTTTTTTGATCAAGACGTTTCATAGCAAAGGGTAAAAAAAATAGTGCTGTCAAACGATTACATTTTATAATCAGATTAATGACAGGGTTGCTGTGGATTAATTTTGATTAATCACAATTAAATATCTTTTTTTTTCTATATTAATCATGTTTCATTTTGCATAAGCAGACAGATTCAAGACAGGAGGGAATATAAATTATGTACTTAACGTGTTAGCTGAAGTGCTGGCAGAATCCCAAACTAACGTATGCTTCACGTTACTATGGTATTCCTGCAGAGTGTGGATAATACTTTGTCAGTCGACTGTTCCGTCTTGGTTTTTTTATACTCCTATTACCATCCAGAAGCCCAGCATGCCGTTTAGTGTCTTCCATCTTTATGGGTTGGTTCTGCTGCCTGTCACTACCGGATCAACTGACCATTTGTTCATGCGTGACACTAACTCCACTTGGACAAACTGCCCCAAATGCGTTGGCAGAGACGTTCACAGTCATTCTGTGCTGCAGATGGGTTAATTGCTTTAAAATTTTTTAATCAGATTAATCATGACGATGGATTAATCTGCATTAACGTGTTAAATTTTATGGTCCAAGTAAAAAATAGAGTAACCTTGAGTGGATAGTTGCTGTAAGTGCAAAGAAGACACACACTTGTTTAAAACACCTCCTTGCACTGTTGGCTCCTCACCCACCTCCTTTTATTCATAAGAGGACAAAAAAGGGCATGGCTAAGTCAGCTCCACCTCTACATCACCCATTAGACTGTGATGGAAAGCTCTATTATCACTGACAAAGCAACAGCTGGATGAAACTGCTGCAGGCTGAGGATCTGAGCTCTGACATAGTGTCCATTAGCAGGAGGAGATGTTCACATGAGTATCTGTCGGTGGAGGCAGAAATAAATCCGGCTCATAGCACACTGTGGGCTAAACAGAAATGTCAGAGTTTTGTTGGAAACCAGAAACAGACAAAATCTAACCTCAGGTTCACAGTAACAGTAGAAACGCCTCTGCTACAGAACTTTTAGCTCAGTTCAGTTCTTTGGGTCCAAGTGTCATTATTTGTTTTCAGTGTGTGAAACATTAGCATCCAGGATGGTGCTCGGTATTTACAAAGCGATTATTTCCTCTGAGCAGTAATAATGCAACACAATGAACTCTTTCTCTTGTGTTTGGGAAATAAAAATATGAACCAGCAACGCTTTACTCTTTGAACTGGTCTTAGACTTTGTTAACTATTTATGCACTACAGCCTGGACTGGAGCGATTTTTTAGCCTTTAAAGCATCATATGTATTTTGTTTGTATGTGTAAACAAGGATTTTAAGTCCTAATGCCCATCAAGGCAGACCCCAGCTGGGTCAGAAAAGCAGACAAAAACATGAACGCCACAGAATGTCTTCAGATCCTTTTTATTATTACAGTGGTTACAGCTGTAGCCTGTTTCAATCCCTAGTCGAAGAAGATGGGTTAAAAGCAGATAATTAATTTCCCCGCAGGGACAAGAAATCTGAACTGAAAGTCATTTTATCTCTGAAACTCAAAATGTGGGCAGAACAGATGCATGTTAGTAGAAATAAATTACAACGTTAAGAACTGTGCTCATTAAAATTTGAATAGCACAGTTTAGCCATGCATAGCTACATTGCCAACACACAATAACATTTTAAGGACAATGGAAAATACTGTTTTGTATTTTAGACAGGTAAAATATCAGAGTGTAATAATTTAGAAGAGACAGAATCATTTTCATACTTTAAATATTCTTATACCATGTTATTATATTCCACATTTTAGACACAACATGTAATTCTGGTACTTTAGATCACTCAGTCAACAGTCAGTACATAGTGTTGTATCAATCATAGCTGTTGTTTCTAGTTCCAATACAGATCAAAATGCATTTGAAATCATGTTTACACAGCAGGTGTATGTATTAAAGCAGCATATGAGGTTGTAGACAGCTTGTGATGGAGTACACTTCATGTTGTTCGCTGTGAGGGAAGTGGTTCAGTTGCATAATCACAAAAAGACTAACGCATTTGTGATACTTAACCTATCATTTGGGTTTTACAGATTTGATGAAAAATTGGTGACAAACATCATACACTGCTTTAAAGTCTTGTTCTTAATGTGTTCAATTCAATTTCTGTCATTTCCCTCTACTAACATGCATTTGTTTCCTTCATATTTTAGTTGTGTTAGTATGACAATCAGAGAGAGAGGATTTTGTAAATTTATGTTTAGCCTTATTGTCCCCGAAGGGAAATTCATGAGGTTGGCGCACTTGAACAATCTGTGTGCAATATGTTCACACACAATATGTGTGTTCTTTTTGAAAAAAAAAAATAATAATAATAATAATAATAATAATAATAATAATAATAAATATATATATATATATATATATATATATATATATATATATATATATATATATATATATATATATATATATATATATATATATATATATATATATATATACACACACACACACACAGGTGGGTTTAATACATTGGTTTAATTTATTGATACAATTAGTACAGCTGTTGTAGTTTGAGAGTGTGTTTTATTTTGAGTCATAAGTATCTTGTATCATTCATTCATTCATCATCTGAACCCGCTTTGGGGGGGCGGGGGTGGTCACTTATGGGTGAAGGTGGGGTACACCCTGGACATGTTGCCAGTTCCTCGTATCATATTACATCTTAAATCAATGTCATGTATAGTGCCAAATGTCATAAATCAGAAGTTCACCTCCAAGAGTTTTACAGTCTCTACAATATTATAATCATGTAATCATGGTTCAAGTGGCTGAAGGTGTAGTTTACACCTTCAGCCACAGAAACCTGCATCTGCATGAATATAGTTTGCTAATGTTAAATGTGAAATGTGTGTTTTGTCATATTACTTAATTGAAGAAAAAAAAAAGCAAAATCCACAGTTAACATTAAACTTTGACAATAGTAAAGGAGATATAATACCACTGACAAGTCACCAAACATTAAATAAAATTATAGATTTCTCTGAATTTGAACATTGTTCGAATTGCAATATTCCATATAACACTAGGTGACATAAGTGAGTTCATTTTTATCTTAATTTAGCTATCCAATACATACATACAGTTAAATATAATTTTAATGTAGTAAAATCCAATATATATCTTTTTTTTTAACAATTTTTTTTGTAAGACAGACTAAGATATAAAAGAAAAAAAAACAAAAACAAAAAAAAAACATTCCACACATCGAACAACTCCACATTTACATTATGACCAAGTAGGCAGCTGTGTACCTCACTGCTAAATAAATTTTAGTAAAGGTTTCCAAATTTCTTCAAATTCCTCTGCCCTCCTCTAATAACAAAAGTCAGTTTTTCCAGTGTGACAAAACTTGTCATTTTCTTTATCCATATATTTATTGATGGTACATCTATTTTTTTCCAGAACAGAGCAACCCCCTGGCTTGCAGGAGTCCAAAGTCAATCAAGGTTCATTTGCTTGAACAAACCACAAAGTCTTTCGGGTAGATCCCTATACATAAAGTTATGCTTGGTGAGGTACATTACTTTCAGCCATTTTTGACATGATGTGTCCCACTTCTCTCCAGTATCTTTGTAGTTTAGGACATTCCCAAACACAATGGAAAAGAGCACCTTGTCCTTCTACATATTTAATACAAGTGTCTGGTATATTATGAGACCAGCTGTTCAACTTTACAGGTGTTATATACATCCACATCAGCCATTTGTATTGTAATAATCTCATTCTTGTGTTTAAAATCAAATATATTTAATTTTTACTTCCTCCACTGGTTTCCAGGTGAACTCTTTTAACCTACTTCAATTCGCACACACTGCATCTTTTACTTTTTCCCAACAGTATTCCATATTACTTCACTTTCTGCACCAATGAACCTCTTCTTTTTCCCCTGCCTCGGTGCTACTTTGGTCCAGAGAATGTTGTACATGAGTTATGTTCCACTCTTCATTGCTGCCACTGTGTTAATTCAAGATAAATGCAGTGTTGTGAATGGATTCTGCGTATATGACTCAATGAATTGTATCATCATTCAGACAGATGCCTCTAAATGCTTAAATATTTTTCATTTCATTTTCATGGAAATATTATGAACAATTTATGAAGATTTCCAAATGAGGCTCAGTATTGGTTAAACCATCACTGAAAAGAGTCAGGATGTATATTTCATACTGCTGGTTTAGGATGTTATTGACTTCCCTCCCAGTAACCCCGACTTGGTAGATGTAGGTTATGATAATCATATGGAGATGGTATGGAAATGAAAAATTACCCCTTTTGTTACCAGAGCCCCCCAGAATGCAAGGCCAGCGCTTTTACTTTATGGAAATGAGAGCGAAGTGTTTCCTAACTGAGAATATCAGAGGGTAGATTAAATATAAAAATGCCCTTTCCCTGACCTTAATTTAACACAGTATTTCCTATTGACCTTGATTTCAGTGCCGCTCCATTGCTTTTGCCTGAAGACACTGAGGATAAAATGTGAATACAGTAAATTTGAACTCATAAATGAGTCCAAATGAAGCTGTCATTTTAATGGAATTCAACATTTGGATGACTGATTGGGTCAAATTTAGGTCGAATAAATCTACAGTCATTCTTAGTTGGTTCCACTGAATGTTAGAATGAGGAATTAAAATAAGTACTGTATGATATGTAAAATGGGACATGACAATACCTGTGGTCCGATGGTTAATATGTCTTCAACCTGAAATCAATCTGATTCAGTTTGAACTATTTACATGGACACTGAAGAAAATTATCCACTAAGATGTGTCAATTAAAATCCCAATGCATTTAACTGCAATGTCAACAGTATAAACCAGGGTTTTTCAACCTTGGGGTCACCTGGAATTTCTAGTAATTGATTAAAAATATATATATATATTTTTTTAAATTACTAATAAAAAATATTTTTTAATGATTCAATATATATTTCATTATAATGAAAACACCACACAATTTTCCTGATAAAAATCAAGTTCAAATCATAGATTAAAAAAATTTAAATGAATAAAAATAAATCAATGTTGAGAAATCAATCAAAACCATCCAAGACATTTTGGAAGCAAAGATAACTAGAAAAGCACTCAGAGCGCAGACCTCCACCAAGGCAGATCAGTCACCACCCCCCCTACCCCCATCACCACCAAAATTTAATCATTTATTCCTTGTGCCAGTATCAACATTTCCTGAAAATTTCATCCAAATCTGTCCATAACTTTTTGAGTTATCTTGCTAACAGACAAATAAACAAACAAACAAACAAACAGACAGACAAACCCCGATGAAAACATAACCTCCGCCATTCCTTGGCAGAGGTAACAATTTAAACAAAACTAATGAAACACAATGATATTCGTTTACGTAAAACTATACCATAACATTTGTCATTATTGTTTTGTATCCCAGACCCCTGTTAGAAAACAAACACCTGAATTCAACATGTCCCAATACTTTTGTCCATACTGTGTACTTTATTTCTGCTTACAACAGTATGTCAATTCTTCGTATGTCCTGTGCTTTTAGCAAATTGACAATAAAAAGGAATCTTTGAAATGTTTATTGGTAAAATTATGCCTTTTACCAAACACTACCCAAGTGTTTTTAAAGTACAGCAAGACCAGTGTTTAAACAAAACAAAACTGTGCCGCTGTTACAAAGTAAGAGTATCATTAGCAAAAATGAAAATATTCCAAGACAACAACAATTTCTGCTCTCAAAAAATTGTAATAATTGCCTCTGAGATGTAGTGGAGTAGAGGAATAAAGCACTTTTGGTGACTTTATTGTTTGTTTCAGTGCTTTGGGAAGCTTGTGAACAAGGTGATTTTTACAAATACAGTTTAAAAAGAATACAGTATATTCATGCCAACCAATGAAAGCCATCAAGGGTTTACACACCTCTCTCTACCCGATTGAAATATCTCTCCAAATCAGGTGGGTGTTTTCTCTTCGTAACAGGTCATCATTCAGATATTCAGATTATTAGTGGAATATTATTCATTCCATTTTTATTTATTTATGTATCCCTTCTCATCACAATGCAGTTTGACAATTGAGGTTTTTTTTTAAATGTGTTTTTCTTTTTTTTTTTTTAACCTGAGGCATCCTAAGCACTGTGAACCCTGATTACTTTTATATTTATCTATTAAATAATGCACATATTTCTGTTTGTTACATCAGCAGCTGTTTTCATATAATCAAAGCTCAAATGCAGGTGATGATGGAACAAAATCAGTCACAGCAGATTTCCATTTCTTCTTCCTTTTTTTTGTATTCTGTTGAGGAATCTGAATTATTTGAGAAGGAAAATGATGATAGCAGGAAGTAATTTTTTTTTCTGTGTAATGTGTTTTGAAAGTGATTACAAAGTTGAGAATGTTTGCTCAAGCCCACGGGGGGTGGGGTGATGGTGATGGTGAAAAAAAATTGTCTGAGCTGAGTGAGTTTCTGTGTCTACTACACCACCAGTGTCAGAACTCATGCTTATGCTCTCCTCATGCTCAGGGTTGCACCTCTTGACAAATATGAAATATAACAGAATGTGTTTTAAGAACATTAAAAATTAAACTACATGTTCTTCTGAACCTCACTTACATTACGGGATCAAAAGTTTGTGGACGGCTCCATTTGTTCACTTCGGAGTACTGCTGTTTTTGTCTGGCCTGTGTCTCCATTTCATTCAGTTTAGCCAAATCTAGTGGTAAAGTTTCCACCTGCAACTGACTGGATACTGCCTAAGATAGAGTAATAATTATTTTTGCAAATAAAACCAGAAGAGTTACACTTGCATATTTCACATTCAACATGCCCCAGAGGGCTGTTTCCTTCCACTACTGGGTTTGCAGATATCCAACAAAAAGTGTACACAACGGAAACAGTATAATCCAGAAAAGAGGTGGTTGTTGCACCACGTTACGTAATACTTTTTCTCCTCATGTAATAACGCTGCATTTTGTTAAAAAAAAAAAAATAATCCTTTAACACATTTTGTAATAAACTTTGCCACATTTTGTACTTAATCACTGCAGCTTTTGTCACTAGTGTGCAAACACATTCTCTGATTTAGTTTTGACACATCCTACTAATTTTTCTTAAATGAATTCTAATTCAGCTGGAAATCTTAACGTTGTTCTGCTGATATGATGATTTTTCCAATTAAGGCATCACTTTCAATGTTTTTTTTTTATGGTTTATTACATAATGCACCAAATTATTACATTTTCTTTAAAAAAAAAAGTGCTACACCTGCATTTTGTAATAACTATTGCAATATGTAACAAGTTCTTACAAAATGTGGCAAACTTTATTACAAAATGCATTCAAGAATTTTATTGCAAAATGTGGCGTTATTACATAATGACATAAACTATAACATAATGTGGTGCTACAGTGGTTTATAAATCTGATTTGTATTCCCAGCATTTCCTACACTGGAATTTACATAATCATGTTCTGAACATTAACTATCCCATGGTTTTCCTTTACATATCTCGACCAGCAACAACAGGAAGTGATGTCATTTTCCAGGGACTTGTAGTTTTTCCACTGTAAACACTTCTCTTGGCTTGCAGTTGAACTTTTTATGGATGAGCTTAGACTTTTGTGGTTGCACTTTAGCAATTTATTTAGTATGAACTCATGACATACATTTTAAAATTTGGGATAAAACAGTTGTTTTGATGTAGGGCATATTAAAATACTGAAAAAAAAAAAAAAAAAAAAGCATCACAGAATGGAACTAGAAAAGCACTCGGAGAGCGTAGACCTCCACCAAGGCAGATCAGTGCCCCCCCCCAAATCACCACCAAAATTTAATAATTTGTTCCTTGTGCCAGTATCAACATTTCCTGAAATGTTCATCCAAATCTGTCCATAACTTTTTAAGTTATCTTGCACATGGACAGACAAACAAACCAACACCGGCAAAAACATAATCTCCTTAGTGGAGGTAATAAATGTAAAGATATGCTCTGGTGGACTCTATGATCATGAGGGGTTACTGCTGGAAGCCACATGTAGTAAACAGAAAAAAGAAAATCAGTGCTACTTTTAGCGCTGCTGGAGAAACACAGCACATTCAGTGAAAGGTGACCCTTTTTGATGTACTCTCCCCAGCTGTTTTATTCCATACATCTGTTCAACTGCACATTAATGTAAATACTAAACAGGCCAATCACATGGCAGCATTTAAGCATGGAGACATGGTGTAAACTTTGGTACATTCACATGACTGAGCATCAGAATGTGTAAGAAACATGATTTAATGGACTTTCAACGTGGTATGGTTGTTGATACCAGATGGGTTGGTCTGAGTATTTCACAAACCGTTCATCTATTGGGATTTTTTCACCAGAGTTTACAAAAAATGTGCAGAAAAAGAGTACCAGTGAGCAGCGGGTGAAAATACCTAGTTGATGACATATTAGAACATCATCCTGATAGAAAGGCAGCATTAACTCTGATTAACACCAAAATATGAAGAGCATCTCACTGCCCACCTTTATTTTTTTAGACACTAGCAAGGTGTACCTAATAAAGTGGCCAGTGAGTGTAAACAGCTTTTTCAAAAGGTAAGAAAAACACTGATTGACATGTTTTGTGTGATTATAGACTAATGAACACAGATCCTCTTACATCCTTTACAGGAAGTATGAATGTTGACATTCTGGTAATAAATATTGTGCTCCAAAAATCCATCAAGCAATATTTTTCCCAGTTTGGTGTGGTAATATGAACGGGCCCTCACAGAGCCCCGACCTCAACCACGTCCAGCACCTTTGGGATGAACTAGAGTGCTGACTGGGAGCACGGTTTGTCAGCCAGCTCTTTTTGTGGCTAAATAGGAGCAAATCCCTGCAGCTACGAGGGCAAAACTACATATGAGGAGGCATGTGTTGCAGCAAATCAACCCTGTGACTTGAAATTTAATGGTCAACACTCACTCACATATCTTTTCAGTTTTCCTCATAGGTTTGGTCATGTGGTGTAGCCACAGATGTTGTGTACATAGTTCATGTTGATGTGGTAATGTGTTATTTATGAATATTGAACCTTGGGCCACAAAATATCAGTACCAAATAAAGTCTCAAATCAAATCACTTGTCGTGTGATCCAGATATGACTTTAAATGATATAAAACTGCTATAAAAACTATAAAACCGTTAGTGTTTCAGCTGGCTGACATAGATCTGACAGTGGTACGACTTCACATCTAGCATAACAATGAAACAAAAAACTACTCACCTCACAATTTCAATTTTCTCATTCCTGAACTTCAGTGAGGTAGAAAACTTGTAATTCTCATTTTCAGGTGGCTGCTCTGATACTTGTTGGTTTTTCCTTTAATGAAAGTACCTCTGATCTTGAAACCGACACAAACAGGAGCTGGAGTGGATAAACATAAGACAAAAATACACATGAGGAGACAAGAAGCCAATGATAAAAGCTTTTCTATATTTATAGGGTGCTTCTAAAAGGCGAGAATGGGGCAAAAATAAAGCACAAGAGAAAAAGGATGAAAAAATAAATGTGCACTTTGGCGTTTATTTGTATGACCTGCTGCATTAATTTTCTTCTCATATTACAAGCTCCAACTGAGTTTTAAATTAAATCATTTACTACGACTCTCTCTTTAATTCCCATTTTCAAAACCTCATCATGTACCTGTGATTCACAATGGCCTCCTTATTATGAGAACAAAACCACGCCGGCAGACTTCAGAAGGAGTCGCTCAGAATGATTCTTGCACCTGAATAATTTACATCTTCTTTCTCTTCAACTTCTCTTACTGCCGACGTTCCATCTCCTGCTCGCTCTTGTACGCGCATATTATATTCATTTTCATTACTTAGAGAGCCCTTCAGTGTATAGGGAGAGAAAAACTCTTTTAACAGCCACGGCCTTTCAAGTGTCAATCACCGGAAAAGAGGTAGAAGGGGAGGAGGGATGTAAAGAAAACATAGGAAATCTTTGTGCAAATTGACAGATATGAAGGAGACGGAGGCGAGGGGGAAAGACAACATGACAAAGCTGAAAGAGGCAGAGCTAGATTATTAGAGGAGTTAGAAAAAAAAAAAAAGTAAAGAGGGAGAAGAAAAAGACATGTAGCTCAGTTTAACAGTTTCAGACCATCATTTAAAAAGGTGCATGATGAAGACTTTTCTCCTGTTTAAGTGTTGGAAGGAAAGGAGGAGGAGGAGAAAAATGGTGGCATTAGAGGGAAAATGGGATTTATAGCCACTAGAGAATCTCACGGCGGTATTACCTCACTGGATTTGAAAACATGACAGATGGACGCAGCAGAGAATTTCGACACACACATTTCCACACATCCCCATGCTGCCCACGCATTTATTAGAGGAGTAATTAATTCTGTTCAGCACTCTGGGCTATAATTATGTCTCTCCATCTTTACATACTGTATGTGTCATAGTGAACATGGTCCATTCAGAGGACTGGAGGAAGACTACACTACAGCTGTGTGTTAGTAGGAATCTGGAAATGTCTCGGGCACCTCAGTGGTTCACCTGGTGCATATGATGGATGGCAAGTTCTAGTCAGACCCTCATCCCCTGAAGAACCTTAAAGTTACAGTGCTTAATAGTTCAGCACCTCTAAGCAAAAACTCAATAATTACTTTTAAGCCTAATGTCATTCAAGTGGTCTGAGAGGACATGAGCAGAGGTGTAGTCCAGCGTATACAGACTTATTTTTTTTTATTTTGTGTATAACCACTTCTAAATCCCCCTGATGTGCACCAGTCAGTAGTATCTGAACCAAACTGCCCATGTTTCCCCTCAGATGGTGAAGCCATGACCCGCCCTACTCTGCCTCTAATTGGTTAGTACTCGCTGTCTTCACTGATTAGGTTAGTTAACTTCAGGCATGAGGACTGATGAGCCAATCAGAGGCAGAGTAGGGCGGGTCATGCCAAGGAAAATATTGCTAACTAGTGCAGGCCACCTCTGGAACCTGATTGGGCACCTCAGGTACCAGGTCCACCAGATGATTGACAGGTCACTGCATGTCTCGTTGAAAGATGCACGATTATTGGAAATGCGATTGAGAAAGGCAGAATAAACGTCTTTCAAGTGAGTGACACATATTGAAAGAACCTACTTCCATTGAATACATAATTCAGAGGTAAGTTTTAAGGTGGTTTCAGAATGAGTCACTGTTTTAAACTACTGGACATATGACTGTACATTTAGAGGAGAAGAGATGTCACCAATAGTTAAACTGTGTGAGTAGGCTAACGTTATGAAAGGCTAACATTATCCTATGTTTCCTCATGTTGAATACATTTACATTCATGCAGCTGCTTGTGTGACCAGTAAAACCTAAAAACTGCTCCTGATCAAGTCATGATCATTTTATAATAGTGAGCAAATACTACTGATGGATTTTTGGGTAAACTAAATCGAGTAGTCTGACATGTCACTGTTTCTAAAACAGGGCGTTTTTCAGGACAAGTTTATAAAAAAAAAATAATAATAATTTAAAAAAAAAAAAAAAAAGCATATATTGAGAGTATACCCAGTTCTCCAGGGACCACTACACCACTGGATATGAGACCTCATTTTGTTGAATCGCAGGTGTTTTCAGACAGGTGGGTGGGGTGGGGGTGGGGGCTGGCAATCAGGGTCAATTTGTTTTTTCTCTAAAATAATGTTTTTGATTACTCAGCATGAAAGACATATCTCTAGTTTCTAAAACTGTGTTTATTTAATTTGCACCTGAATTACAACTGGATATATAAGAAAATATATGAGAATACAGTGTAAATGAAGAACGGTAAAGGTTGTAAATTAATGTTTACAGCATAAAATTCAGAATGTAAATAGCTGTGTGTAAATAAATATGTTCAAAGTATATACCTGTGTCTAATCTTATATTTCATAATATCAAATACTATCAAATACTATAATGATTTTTATTTATTATTAAAAAAAACAACAGAGAGATGTGTATTAAATATTGTAATGAAACATATGTGGCCAAAGACTGATAAATTGATCAGTATTTTGATAAAATACTTGATTATAATTATGGTACATCACACTGAACAAACACCTCACTCTGTTACTTTTTTGGATTCTCACTCTGTTACCATCAATTAATGTCTTTTAAAACTGAAATAAAAATGGCATCAGTTTCATTTTTGGATCTAATGTACGCCCATATATTAAGAAAAGTGTAGTATGCTAAATATTAGCACTTTCTTTAAGGAACAGCACTTTGTGGCATTTTTTCCAAACCTTGAATAACTGCTGTATATTTTTTCTCACTCCGTTACTTTGTCAATAATGATAAATTCAGGTTTTTATTACAATTTTGGTTATCAATCCTTAATAGTTTGTTAAAGTACTTGCTAATACCTATCTGAGCTATTACAGTTGCTGCTAAAAATTTTTTTTTTTTTTTTTTTAAACTGATATGGAATCATTAGTATTGCTGCACAGTACTTTCTCACTCCATTACTTGCTTGGCCAGGCCCAGGGGGAAACACATGATTGACAGCTGTAATGACCCATCATTGACCAGATTCTGTCAAACGTGACTTGGACACAATTCTTCTGTTCTACTCAACGGCAGATTTAGAAAATATTAAATGGGGTGGCATGTAAATCTCTTGAATTAAATAAAGGTCTTTAAATTTATATTTAAAAGCACACAAAAGGAATAAGACATTTTGGTAGTCTCACTTTCTCACCTCCATGAAACATCACGTTTATCTGTAGTTGCATTTAATTTCTTGATCTGGACCTTCAGAATACAGATGCACAATGTGTATTTTCAAATTCTGGCCTTCGTCCTCTCATATATGGGCTCCTACAGTCTGATGTTCAGTCAGATCCAGTCACTGCCACATCATCTGTTCATCAGTGAGCCCGTTTACACACACACTAAAACTCAGATCTCTGGAGTTATTAGATTAATCAAGTGATCATGTAAACTAAATAATGGGATATGCGTCATCAGATAACAGCAGTAATATCATTGTGATCAGATTAACACACCTGGATTTCTCCCCAATATTCAGATGTTTTCATGCGTGCATACCCATTAATCTGATTTATTTCATTCTTCTAAATGTGTGCATGTGGAAAAAAAAAAAAGAAGAAGAAATCATACAAAATGGAAGAAACAGTCAAATGTAACTTCAAATCTTCAAATGGACTGAAACATCTAAATGAGTTTGTTTGTTTTTTTTTCCTGATTATCACATTTTGGAAGTGCATGTAAATATGTCAGATCCGAACATTACAATTATCTGATTACTTCTAGCTATGGGATTTTCATGGTCATGTAAATGGGCTCAATGACATTAAGAGAATATTTGTGCCCAATTTGAAGACTCTGTCCATCTACACCCAGATATTGCATTGTCATGAACTGGACAAGAACTGGACCCACAGAGTAGAGCAGAGACCATGTACAGTGCAAAACGGAAATATTTGTAACAGTCACAGAACAATAAAATTAAGAAAAAGCTAAGCAGGATGGAAGTCCAAACCAGAGCCAACACATGAGGGCAGAGGTACAAACTCAAAAGGTAAAACGGTACTCAAAAACAGTCAGAAAATAACCTAGAACAGATTAAACATTGGATACTTACAGAAAAACTGACAAGACAATCTGGCAAAAACAGACAAGAATACAGGGGTTTATGTCCATGCAAAAAGGGGAGGGGGAAGACTGGACACAGGTGAAGCCAATCCCTGATGATTACAGAGTAACATGAGACCAGAACAGCAGGAAATGCAAGTAAGGCTTCAAAATAAAAGAGTTAAACACACACTAAACACACTCTATTTGCCACTGAGGATCCTGACAGGACTTTTTCATACAGGAGAGATGCTTCACCACTACAACAGCACCTGAATTTTCATTGTTTAACCCATATAGACCCAGCGCTACTTTTCTGGCAGTTCATCTCTATAAAGCCTTTCTTAAGTCATTTATCACCATTTACTTAAAATTACATAGGAATATTGAATTGCAATGGTAGATATGCGTTTGTTGTTGTTGAGGTTTATGGTATGAATGCTCGACACTTACACATTTAATGTAATCTAAGCAGTGTGGTCCTTTTTTGCAATGATTGATGTACAAACCAAACCAAAAATAAATTTATTCATTCATTCATTCATTCATTACAATATTACCCTCTGTATTTTGTATTTTTCACTGTAAATGCTGTATTTTCCTATATTTAATTTAATTAAACTCAGTAAATTCAAAGTTTAGTATATCAAACCAGAGAAAACTGAAGATAAAGTTACTTTTTCAGCAAAATCTATCATTAACTGAGCATAAACCCAGTGTCTCCATCCACTGCCATTTGTCAAACTCAATGGGTTTTACTGGTGAATGAATGTTGTAGAAGATGACGGTGTTTCTATGTTCACTACAGAGCCTCTGAACATCCAAATGGGTCATATCTGATGACCATGAAAAGATGACAAACTGCATTTTTTTTCTTCAATATTTTTTATTGAAGAAAAATAGGACACTTCCAATCACATAATTAAAATTTACCTTCCTTTTTTTTTTCCAAGTATAAACATATAGTATATGCATATAGACACACATTTACACACACACATGCATATGCACATTTTTTAGACATTTATTCTTATTTATCTTTTTATTTAAAAGTTTTTATATTTCTGTTTTTAATATGTATATTTATCCTTCTGTATATAACACTGTCATTGTTCCTGTTGAGCACTGAGCCATTGCATCATAATTTCATTTTGATGCAAATCTTAATGACAAATAAAGTCTGTCTATGTCTATACACACATGCATACAAAAACAGCAAATGAAAGAGCACTCTAATTAGAGAGTAGCAAAAAAAAAAAAAATGAATAAAATTAAATAGATTATGAAATTGACAAGTTGCACACCCCCACCCCCTACCCCACCTCAGCTCATCCTGACCAGTACAAAGTAATGGTTACTTATGTATTGTAAAGCACAACAACAGGCACACATTCAATCGGACAGTACTTCTAAGTTTGTAAAATAAACAAACTGCATTTTACATAAATTATTTACATGTATTGATAGGATTAGTGGATCAACAGATATTAAATAGTTTAGATAAGTAAATGGTTTTGGTTGTTGGTGGGTTAAGAAAACTATTATAGTAAAAAAACAAAACAAAAAAACACACATAATACCATATCCATGCTTCCTGTGGTGACTGCAAATTCATAAAAGTTTGACTGAATGTCAGAAGACAGTTCAATCATAGATAACAGTCATCTTACTCATGACTGAAGCAGCATGAGGCCACATACTAACATTAGCACCAAACAAACCAAGCTGATTTGAAGCATTACCACTCATGACTGAATCCAAAAGAATTAGACCAGCAGCCACTTTCCTCTTCCAACCCACCCACCTGAGATTGTGTGAACTTGTTCCAGCATGAATTCACACTTGTTAACATTAGCCGTTAGGTGTACAACGGAAAAGTTTGTTTCAAAGTGTGTTTTCAGGTTCATTGTGTTCAGAGTATTTGATTTTGACAGGGTACATTTTGCAAACAGTAATTGCGGAGGCCAGACTGAGTTTGTGCTTCAGCTCTGTACACTGCTGGAGCCAGTCCAGTCAGCTGTACACATCTGTAAGCGGTAAACACAGGGAGTTAAACACAACAGCAAATGAACTGCTTGCCACATACATTTGCATAGAAAATCTTGTGTTAAAAGGACCAGTGTAATGTATGAGATCTGTTTAACTACTTGCTGAAGGCATTTTAATGGGTTTGGTATGACGATGCTGCAACAATAAAGATATTTAAATTGTTTAATGGAGAGCACCTTGGATCTCTTGGTTCTGGCCAAGTGTTTTCACAATTAGCCAAAAAATGACTAGTATTATATGAGTGTCTTCAGTTTTTTTTTTTCTTAACATAGCTTGCAAACAACTTCAGGTTCCACAATTTAGCTGTTCACTGGTCAAATACAGCTTTTTAGATATAGATATAGATATAGATATAGATATAGATATAGATATAGATATAGATATAGATATAGAGAGACTTAAGAGACCTTTTCCATTCAAGATTTACATCAAAAAAGGAAATTTCGATGCAGTTGGCTCAGCAGGCAACAACAATAAATAAAACAGGTGCTATATACAGGATAAAAGAAATATAAAATAATAATAATAATAATAATAATAATAATAATAATAATAATAATAATAATAATAATAATAATAATACCATTCTAAGTAATGTTGTGTGACTCCTGTCCGTCATGACCCATATGAGGCCTAGCATGACCAGTCAGCTGTAGGGCTGGGAATTGATAAGAATTTAATGATTCCAATTCTATTATCGATTTTGCTTAGCGATTCGATTCCTTATCAATTCTCTTATCAATTCTCATTGGGTGAGGGAATAAAAGTGTACAAATGGGTTTGTTTGCATTAACTGTTTTACATTTCCATCTCTGCACAGAAAATATAACATATTCAGTATGAGAGCATGTCACCATACGACCGTACAAAGTGAAAGTGAAACTTAAGACACCTTCCTAATTCCTCTATGTCTCCCGCTAATGTGCACCTCATTTTCCTTTTCCCTATCTTCGGAAACTTTTATTTGAAGGGAAAGGACCAGACCCAGATGATGCCCTGATGTTTGTTCTGCTGCTAGATTCACAAGCATCGTTAAGTAACATATCAAACGTGACATTCCTGCAAATGAATCGCATGCTGTGTGGACAAATGTTTGAGCATATTGGAGGAATTTCCACCCTTTGAAAAAATGGAAGCTTTGCAAGTGTCACAAGTGGCCCCGGGGTCATCTTTTCATGTGAAATATAGTCATACTTTGGGGCATTTCTGCTTCGATGCCATGTTGGCTATGTTCTAAACCAAAACAATGTAGCGTATGTGTGATGTCATCACGCATGTGCCACGAAGGCCAAGTCGATAGGAAGAATTGTTAAGCAGGCAGACAAACAATTCCAAGGAATTAAGCCACTGGGAACGGATTCTCCAAAAGAACCAGTTCTCGATTCCCATCCCTAGTCAGCTGTACAATCAAACATTCATTTTCAGAACTGGACGTCTGTGGCTGTTTAGAATTTGAATATGTGATCAAAGATAGAATATTCATTGACAGCCCTGGTGTATTTAAGGTGTGATGCATCACACTGAAACACTAGAATGGGTTGGTTCATTTACAGCCTTGTTAAAGCCTATTTAAACAAGATGGGCTCATACTGGAAGGTGTTGACAAAGAAGAAAGGAACTGTTACTTTCAGGAATTATACTTTGTACAGAAACTACAAAACAAAACTCAGGAAGAAACATATTAAAATATCCAGCAAGAAAATAATACCTAATAATATTCCTTGTCTTAAAATTGTGAGAATCTGGGCCATTTATGCTGCAAAACATGCAATGCTCTACAGATCCAATAACTGTCTGTTCATTTAGGACATAGATCATTAAATTGTTCCTCAAATCGCATGCCAAAGGACATTGTGTCTAGCAGGAAAATTGGCCCAATTTTGAAACTAGTCTGCAAAATCAGGCCAAAACTGCACAGTGTCTGCCCACCCTAATACAGTTAATCTATTTCTAGGACATGACATGTTCCTTTTGGTTTGCTCCATATCCAGCATACAGCAAAGTTTTTATGCAACAGTTTAATGAAGATGTACTCTGCACAGTCACCGTCCAATCAGATGGATAGAAAATATAGTGTAGAAGACTGCAGTCTGCACATCCTTTACATCTCACAGCTCATCTGATCAATCAGCTGACCTTTATGATCATCAATCATACTTAGATAACTCAGTGAAGCAGCCTTTGTAATATGACAGCTCACGCTCATCTCACTCTACTGATCGTTCATGTCGCTGCTGCAAATCCCTCCTTTTCATCAGCAGGAATAGAAGAAGCTCGAATTCTGGATTTCCTCTATTGTGCTTCTTTTTTCATATTCATTGCATGGTGTATCTTTGTCTTTGTGTGCTTTTTGGTAGCCACCCACTCCAAGGAAGGCCCCTTTATTCCATCTATCCAGTTACTGTATTCTGTTTTATTAATTGATAAACTCAGATCAAAGTCAGTACTCAGTGCTGTAGGGTCTTTAGATTAAATACAAGTGTAAGATATAAGGATTAAATTAAATCTAATAAGTGTTAGACATTCACCCATTTAACAACTATATGCAGCACCACTATTTGTGATATATACTATATATGCCATTAGCATGTACAATTAAAACGTAGAGGTCAATAAAAAAAAGTAATCAATTCCTGGGAGCATATGGAAATTAACCTTTAAAAGCCTCACATTTTATCCCCTGCTTATGAAACTGCAGTGAAATGCTGAAAGTTGGTAATGAAGTTGGATTCTCTAGAGGAAATCTATGTTCAGGAAGAAAATGAGTAATGCTTTCCCTCCTTAAGCAGCTGCTATTAGGGTGGTCTTTGGTGAGGAAATTAACCTCTGACTTCCCCAGAGAGTTCTTATGCTTTGACTTGATGTAAATGCATGAATTCCCTCAAACATGTGACCGCTGCCTGCAGGCTTCTGGGAAAAGACGGCTCTGTGTTGTGAATCATATGACAGACACAATTAAGAATGCCAGAACATGACTGCTCTGCTGAAAATGCAGAACACATTTTATTTATGAAAACAACACACTGGTGCATACTGTCACAAAAGTCCTGCAGAAAGTTTTATCAGATTTCAGAGTGCAGATTAGTAACTCAACACTGCAGGGGATTTAGGAGGTTTTTGCAGCATAAGAAATTCAATTCTTTGATACAAAATTAAACCTTTTCTTGTCACAAAAAATCTCCAGAATAATTCTGTGGCCTTATTTAATTTCCTCACTATACTGTAGGTCTATGAGAGAATAATCTACAGTGTCAATGTATAATTAACTAGAAAGGTCAAAAGATCCATCTGGTTTTCAATTAGACTGTTATCTCCTGAGGAAGAAGCTAGTATTTGACTTCTTTCTATAGAATGGATGGAAGTCATTGAGGTCAAGGAAATTAATGTCTCCCATGTTAGAAATAATCCTCAGAGAGTATCCATCCTGAGTTAGTCACTAGTTTGGATATGACATCTTTCTCCTGTTTAAGTTTTTTATCTGCATTTCATGACTGTCACCATTGCACCAGATCATGTCACGTCTCTTCTTTATTAAACTGAAGCAAAGACAAGTTGATACTCATGCACAGTATGTGATCACTCCTGTCTATCAGATGGATTATGCAAAAACCTCAGCACAGACTTTCATTAAACTTTGTTGTAAAGTAGGGCATGAACTATGGACAAAACCATGACATTATTGTGCAGATCCAGAAAAAATGTGGAGACTTTTACTTTGATAAGTGGTTTGGTCTTTACATATATTTTTTTAAAATTATTATTATTATTTTATTATTATTTCTTTTTTTTTTTTTTTTTTTTTTTTTTTTTTTTTTACTTTATTGAGCATCACTAATCACTGGAATCAACTGACAAAGAGGAAATAAAAGACCATACTCATAGATAATAACAGACTGAGGTGGATCTAATGACAGATATGGAATATAATGTTGATTATTGTGTTTTCATTGGTGTATAATAACCTAAAGATGACCTTACAATGAGCTGTTAATATTTGGAGAGGGAGTGGCATCCCCTCAGTGGAGTCCACTGTGTTTCCATAGAAGCCCACAGCCAACCTTCTCTTCTTCTTCTAGTTGTTTTGGGGTCCATGCCATCCAGTTTTAAGGGGCATTGCTGTCACCAATATGCTTGAGTGTTAATTTCCTGTGCTCAACATCCTGACTGGGCAAACCAAACACTGGCTACAAAGAGGGCCTTTTGTGTTTTTTTGTTATTTTTTTTTTATTATTTTAACAGTCACTCAAGAGGAGGGTGAGACAACAGGTATTAACTACTAGCCTTACTGCTAGATGTAACAAACACTAGATCAGTATTACTATCATTAAATGAGAAAAGTGGTGCACTATTGGCCTTGGTATTAACCTCTGATCCCACTTTGAAGCTGTTTTGTTAAAAGCTGGTGTTCCCTTCTGCTTCATAAATAGTGCAACTATGAGGTTTACAGATTTATCCTTTGATATACTGCTGTGTGCATTTCAACTGACAAGAATTTACTGGGTGGATTATTTTTAATGGAGATGCCTCCTTTTTTCTGCAGTATTATTGAATAGGAAATAAATCACAGGACAGCACACCCTGAGTGTTGGCAGGTTAAGTGTTGGAAGCACTTTAATATGGGAAAGATCATGTATTGTGTTAAATATGAGCTGTTTACTTTTCAGGTTTCACATAGACAGACCTACAATTGAAACCAGAAGTTTACATACACTCTATAAAAAGGATGCTTGAAGTTTGATCCAAGTTTTCCTGCAGTTAGGATCACCAAAATTATTTTTAACTGCTAGTGTCAGAATGACACAGAGAGACATTCCTTGCCAATTTTTTTTAAATTGCTTTCCTCAAAGTCACAAGCTTACATACTATTCCTCAGTATATTATCTATCTGCACACTTCATTAGCACTGTGGCACCACTGGAGAAAGGTCACCATCCATTATTGTTCTGGAATAAGGGTAAAAGCTTTTTTGGCTTGTTCTTTCACAGGATCAAATGCATGGTTGAGTGTAGGATGGCTCAGTAAATTTACAAAACTATGTCTTGAACAAAGTCGTTTCAGTCAAACAAAAGCACATGCAGAAATGAATGAATGAATGAATGACTGAATTTTTATTATTGTGTCCTGCATAAGAATATGTCCAGCCCTTACATTGGCTTATAAGACACCAAAAATATAAACAAAAGACCAAATACCAGACAATAGGCACAAAAGATATAAACAAGACAATGTACTGACCTATTTAAATAAACACATCTGCCGCTTTTTACAGACTTTACAAACAAATAACGCTAATTTATATGCATTTGAATGAAACAACCATTTCATCTTGTCATCATCAGCGCTCCAGAACATATCAGGATTTCAGATAAACATCTCATTAAACAAAGAGGCTCTCAGTTCATCATATAGAGGACAATACAAAAGAAAATACGATTCATTTTCCACTTCCCCCAAATCACACAGTCCGCAAAGTCTGTTTTCTTCTGGGATTTGGGTAAATCTCCAAGTTTCTAAGGCCAATGGAAACTGAGCAATTAGTTTGTGCTGACATAAAACTCTGTTATATATGTGTTTTTCAGTTGAATATATGTCTGCAGCTTCAGTTTAGCCAGGATCCCTGAGTTAATAATATGTAACAGATGAGTTAACTTGTCCAAAACGGTTTTACCCAAGTAGCAGTTAGTGATAAATTGTGTGCCAGCCATTTTTCATTTCACTATAACAACAAAAGGACTTGAACACAACACACTTGTAATTTCAAATTCACAAGGGGAAAAGATCATCTCCTGATAGGATGTGAAAGCAGTATTAGTCCCTGTAAGAGAAAAACTATTTGTCTTTGTTTCACCTCTAGCTACAGTTACAAGTAACTCAGAAGTGGTGAGGACAGCCTTCAACACTGTATTAGCCACTTAGCAACTGAAACAGTCACCATTATTCCGGCAGAGTTCATCCATTTGGAGGTTAAATAACTTGTGAATGTTTTAGACAGGTTGAATGGAGGATTAGTTTAATCAGAATCAGAAGAATCAGAATCATTGCCATGTAAGTAAACAGGGTTCACATTACCAGGAATTTGCTTCAGTGGTTTGGTGCATGCATAGAACATGGAGTAGGTAAGAAATATGCAGTAAAAAGTAAAATTAAATAAAATAGAATAAAATAAAATAAATAAACAATTAAGATAGAGAATAAACAAGTAAGATAGAGTTTCAAAATATACAATATACAATATGGACAAAACCCATGAGTTTGAGTGCGGTGATAAAGTAAATCCCTTGACCTTTTTTACAAACAAGTATGATTACAGCTCCGATGTCAGTGTCCAAATAACACATCTGATTAATTATTTCCGTGTAGACATGTTATTACACATGGATTCTTGACAATTAATTATCCCAAATTAAAAACCAAATCAGGAATGAGGATAAAGTGGGATAAAAGATCAGTCCCATGTGTCTGTCTGTCCTTTTGGCTGCCAGTGTTTCATAATTTACTGTCAACCCATTGGCTAGTTGGGTGGTTATATTGATTCTGATTGGGTTTTTTTTATCCTCAAGGGTTTGTTCTAATGCAAGAATGTCAAATATATGGTCCACGGGCCAAAACCGGCCAGGAGGAATTTGTGAAAAACTGTTAATGTTTCTCAATTTTATTTATTTTTTTTTATTTCTGTGCATGTTTTGTTTTGTTTTTGGTTAATTTATTCGTCACACTTCATTTTGTTCATATTTCTAGAGTTTTTGTTCATTTTATTACCATTTTTGTTCTTTATTTTGTTGTTTTTTAATTTCTTTTTCTGTTAATTGTGATCATGTTTCTCAAATTTCTCAAAATTACTAATTGTTTTGCGTATTTGTAGAGCCACTGTGATCTGTAAGTTGTAATGCACATGCGTAAATGATAAATTGAGGCAGAATACTGTTAACATTACACTTATTTTTCTCAAGAAATTTCAGGTTGTTCATGGTTGTTCCTGTTCACATTGTAAAGGATAGTTTGTAGATGTAAAAATTTTAATAATGCAAATTTTTGTCTTTCCTCACTCTAAAACAGAGAAAAGTTTGGAGTTGACATTATTTATAGTTTATTATTCTGTTTTATTTTACTGATCTGGCTCACTTGAGATCACTTTGGGCTGCATGTGGCCCCTGAACTTACATGACTTTGACACCCCTGCTCTAATGGTTCAGTGTCTCTCTATGAATGTCTTCAGTTGTCTGTCTTTGTCATGATGTTGGCTGCAGGCTGGTTGGTCATTTAGGCAGGCAGCTGGATTTCATGTTAAAGACAGTTTTTGTTGCCGCCGGTGTCTGCGTGTGTGAGCGTTTGCAATATGACAAACTAAGACCAGGCCAAACAATGGTAATTTTACCAGACAGCGCCCTCATCCCTCCTCTAGCTGTACACTCACTGACACACATACATCACACATACAGACATCATTCAGCTTGACTTGAAGCTGTTGGTTTTAGCAGATGATGGCAAAGTACACACACATACACAAACATTCAAAAAGAGGCAGAGAGTGCAAGATTTGTCTGCATTCATTTCTGATGTTTCCTGCATTCACTAAATAGAAAATGTATATCGTTTAACCTGGGCCCGTTAATAACACACACACACAGATTCGTTTCTGTTCTCCATCCCAGAGCTCCCCGTCATACTGTATTCAACCCCTCACCTGCTTTGTCTGCCTCTGGTGATTTCATTTGCCATGCCAATGTAAACCAATGTATTTCACTATTTTTTGTCTAAACATCCAAATAATTTGACTTATGCCTGTGACATTACATTGAAAAACAGTTCAACTCACTGAGCAGAAAACTGATCATCGTGATTTGGAAAATAGCTGGGAGGTATTTAGAGCAATCATCTCTTGCCGCTTTACAGACACCATATGGCAATACTGTTGCCAAGTCCACCTTCCTTTACACTTTTCCCAAAGAGGTTTTCTATAATGAAAAACACAGTACCAACCTAAGCAGTTTTTGAACCTCAGCCCACTGAATGCAGTAGAAAGTTTCTTGCTCTCGTGTATGACTAGCTCAGACCTGACAGAGCCCTATTACAAAAAGATTAAATAAAGGAAGAAATGCTATGTAAATTAATGATGTTGGTGCTGTCAAATACAACTGCACTGTGATTCAGGGTAGACCCCAACCCCCTGTATGAAAGCAAAAACAGATTAAGGTAGCATTACACAATATTAAAATGTATTTGTTCATAGACATGTATGAACTAAATTAAAAGTATACTGCCCAAGGGTGTAATACTGCTAGACTAAAGAGCAAATGCACACAGGGGCAATAATCCCAAAGTAGACAAATGTGGATAATAATAAAAAAGAACTGAAGATAACCATTAAAAACAACTACTACTACCATTTTTGAACCACCAATCTTATCTACATGTTATGTTGTCCTCACATTAAACAGCAGTAAAAACAATATTTGTGTTGTGTGTTTTTCTCACAGCAGTGGTGGCTTGTGCTACATGAAACAGAGGGGGACACAAGAAAAATATGAACCCAGAAGTTATGAACTTACATGCAGAGCCCAGTTTTTGATGTTCCAGTCAGCTGACGATGCTTGTGGTGACATGTCATATGCCTTTGACTGTAATAGTTAAATTAAGTCCACGTGCTGTGTAGTGTTTTTGTGGAAAATAAATAAATAAATAAATAAACAAGATAAAGACAAGCGTAGGACAAGTAGTTCTGTAACTTTGTTACCTGTGGCACCTCTTGTTTTATGTTCAGTCTGGGGTCCTGAGGGCTGAAATCTGTATCTCAGTCAAGGCCACTTTACAACTTTGCAACTCAAAGAAAATTATCCAATCACATAATGACCAGAAAATAAAAAATGACTCTGATCAGCACAATGCATTGGGGCCGGAACGGGGGGGCATTGGCCTCCCACTTAACCGGTCTGCCCCCCATGCCCATTTCCACCAATGGCACATCACCATTAGCCCTGGACCTGACTGTGCTGAGAGGCTGTGACTTCTCTCTCTCTCTCTCCTTCTCTCTCTCTCTCCTCTCTCTCTCTCCTCTCTCTCTCTCTCTCTCTCTCTCTCTCTCTCTCTCTACTCTCTCTCTCTCTCTCTCTCTCTCTCTCTCTCTCTCTCTCTCTCTCTCTCTCTCTCTCTCTCTCTCTCTCTCTCTCTCTCTCTCTCTCTCTCTCTCTCTCTCTCTCTCTCTCTCTCTCTCTCTCTCTCTATGGAGACCAAACAGGACGGGTCCAAGCGCTGCACGCACACACACACATACATGCACACACACACACACACAAACAGCGCTGTCCACAGTGTTGTGGCTTGACTATATAAGCACTGATGCGGAGGGTTTTCTCTCTTGCCCACAGGCTTAAAAGTTTTCATTCACCATACAGAGCAACATACAGAGAGAAGCTATTTATTTCACTAATAACAGACTTTACCACAGATAAACAACAGAGCAATACCTATCCACCTCTCTGTGTAGAAAAAGACCAACTTCATATTCATGAGCGCTACAGCTCGTCAGATACATTCTTATTTCCATTTTCAAAAGACAGACCTTGTAGCAAAGGACTGATTTGATTTGTATATGTCAGCCCTGTGATGAACCTGCAACATCCTGCCTTCACTCACTGGTAGCTGTGATAGGCTCCAGCACCCCTGGAACCATCATGAGGTTCAGAAAATGAATGAGTTCTGATAGGCTACTTGAGGAAAAAAAAAATGCAAGGATAATCCAGTGCTGTTATCCCCCAGTGAGAGCACAGCCTCATGTCACCTGCGCACCAGGTTTAGGAACTGTACACACATTCATTTTACTGGTTCCCCATGACCAGGAAGAGAACATATTCACACAGAAATTAAGTAAAGACAGTTAAAAACAGCTTCAATAAATGCTGACATGAACAACAGGAGATAGGATACATATTATAATGATTCATATGTTTTATTTTAGAGACATTTTTGCTAAAAAAAAATAAAAATAAAAATAAAAATAAATTATTTGTTTTATATTGTGTTTAAACTTCTCTTTTAAACAGATCCCTAACCCTAACCCCCCACTCTATCCTCAGTCACCACTGTTTATAGTTTGGGAAGCTCACTGACTGTTGTATTTTGTTGCAGAGTTTGCATTTGTTTATTCATATTCACTTCATAATGTATTTTCTGAACACAAAAACATCGCTGAGATCTGAAAATGAAACAGAGGAATGCACTTGTTTTTTACTGGAAATTGGCTTAGATTATATTTTAACAAATACTTGTAATTTGCTCAAGTAAAGTTACATACAGATGAAGAATAACTTTGTAAATCTTTGGCTCTGCTGTTAAATTGGGACTTGAAAGGACCTGGACTTCTCCTGAATCAAATGATGTATAACAGTTGACACTGTGAGTTAAAATAGGTTAGAAAAAGCATAATAAATACAGGAATCAGTCATCCCAAAATGTTTCGAGGTCTTTGAGGGTTAAAGAATGACAGATTACTTTGAGGCCTCTCATTTTCTTTCCAACCCTGATCTTATCCACCGCTGGCGAGGCTCCAAGGCTAATGTGCCCATGAGCGTCCTTCATGCTATGGTCAAAGTCGAGCTCACATGTATTCATCTCACATACAGTATTCGGAGTTTGTAATACATGGAAAAATGTCCTGTCTAGAAGATGGGTCTGGGTTGAATCAGCTACACAGTACAGTGGTGCAATAGAAAGTGAAGCTGCCCCAAATACCAATATACCATGACTGCTCCACTCCCCCTGCTCCTGTTGAAATACATTATCCTCAAGACCACGGGGGAAACCCAGGCGATGTGCAGTATTAACAAGGCTAAGGGAAGCACAGGGGTACAGGCTCTTATGGAGGCTGAAGGAAGTACAACTGAACCCTTACATGTTGGTCTGAGACACAGCTCCTGTTCTCTGGTTGGGGATGTTATTAAATCATGTCCTCACACAGGAAATAAGCACTCCAAAAAATGTGTAGGTCAGTTTTATAGGGGTCGGTTCCTTTAAAGGCCTTGTAGGAACAATATAGAAATCTGTAAGATTGATTTTGATAGGTTTAGATGCTCTCGTGTGAGAATGTTTCTGGCATCAAGTTCAAATGTTCATGGAAGAAAGTGTAATGCCCTGAATCCAGGTGAAAAATATGGCTGATTGCCGGAGGGTATACATCACAGAGGGATCATGTGGTCGACCTGCTAAATACTGAATGAATTCTGGCAGGTTTTCAAGGTCTGGTCATGTGGGGTCTTCAAGGGCCACATTGTAAAATTATTTGGTTTTCCAACATTAGTATAATTTCGAGTATTTCAGTCTAATCTGTTTAACTCTGTAAAGTCTGAACCATTAAATCATTGACAAAAAAAATTCCAGTTCTTTGAAATTGGAGCCTTTATCGGTCCTTTTGAACAACCCAAAATTTTTTTTTAAATATCAGTTTCCATGTATGAGTTTAAATTTTGTATCATATTTGATACATTGGGTCTCAGTGCTCAAATATTATTTTTGAACAAACAAAAACATAATATGACATAAACAAGTCTAACAAATTGGTAATTCCTTTTCAAAACTGGCAAAGTTCTGCCTCCTTCCTCATTAATGACAATCTTGTAGTGTCACCGGAAAGGCCTCTGGTGAATGAATTCCTCATGTTGAATTCCTTCATGTATAGGGCTTCAAAACAAATGTATCAAATATGATATGTTTAGCGTTATAGGGTTAAAAATCCACAAAATTCCATTTTTTTTTTCAAGCAAAATCATTTTGAGTGATTGTGTTATCACCCTGATTGAAGTTGCAGGGCTTCTTGGTACCATTGAGCAAAAAATCCATAATTAGCCTTCAGCATATTAGAAATCAGTTGGTTCTGTCAGACCCCATAGACGAAGATCAAACAGGTTTTATAAAAGGACGCCAAACCCAAGACAACATCTGGAGAGCACTCCATATAATAGAACAAACACAGACAGAAAAACAAAGTACTATCTTAGTAAGCATAGATGCTGAAAAAGCATTTGATTGTGTGAATTGGAGTTTTCTTTATAAAGTACTAGAACAGTTAGGATTTAATAAAAAAAAATCTATACAGTTATTAAAAACACTATACAAAGAACCTACAGCTAGAATAAAAATAAATGGAAGTCTGACTGATAGGATCTGGCTGCAAAGATCCACCAGACAGGGATGCTGCCTATCACCTGCCCTCTTTGCTATCTGTATTGAGCCCTTAGCTCAGGCATTTCAGCAAAACAAAGAAATAAAGGGAGTTACAATAAAAGGGCTAGAACACAAAATTGGACTTTTTGTTGATGACGTAATAGCTTTCCTCAAACAACCAAATGCAATGCTCCCTATATTGATGAAACTTCTTGATTCATATGATCATGTGTCAGGATATAGAATAAAAATTTCTAAGACTCAGATCCTCACAATTAATTATAAACTAGCAAAAGTAATTCAGGAAAACTATAAACTTAACTGGAATCTTAAATCTATTAAATATTTTGGTGTGTCAGTTACACAAAATCTGTCAGAACTGTATAAAGAAAATTATAAAACATTAAACCAAAATATACAAAAAGATATAGAAAGATGGTCGACCCTGCCACTAGATTTAAATTCAAGAACTGAGATAATTAGGATGAATCTGCTGCCCAGATATCTATACCTGTTCCAGTCATTACCTGTAGATGGTCCCTCGGAGTCAGTTCATATCATGGGATAAAACTATATCTAGGTTCATTTGGGGCGGCAAAAGACCGAGAATCAGATATGAAACCCTCCAGCTGCCCAAAGATAGAGGTGGAATGGCCTTACCGAAAATAAACGAATATTTCTACGCAGCCCAACTAAGACCTAGCTATTGTTGGTGCAAACCTGATTATGAGGCTAAATGGAAAGAAATTAAAATAGAAATAGATCAACAACCAATTCAAAATATGATTGGTGACAAGGAGCTATACAAGAATTTTAGAAAAAACAAAGACCCAATAACAGGCCATACATTAGAATTATGGTTTAAAATATGAAAAACCTACAAATGTTACAATGATTCAAAAAGTTTAAAATGGGTAGCTTGTGATAGTAAATTCAAGCCGGCCCAATACAATCAAGGATTTAAACAGTGGACCACCAAAGGAGTGACAGCGTGATGTGGAGGGCAGCTGGAGAGTTTCCAGAATCTGCGAGAAATATATGATCTGGGGACACACGACTTTTACAGATATCTACAACTAAGAGATTATTACAGAAAGGAAATCCAGGTTGACCCTTCCAGGGAAGTGAACAGTGTGATTCAAAACATTATCAAAGCATATAAGGAAAGCAAATCAAGAATAATTTCAACAATCTATCGTGGGTTCAACTCATATGACAAAAACTCAACCAGTTATATAAAAAAAAAAAAAAAAATGGGAGAAGGAGCTCAATGTGGAATTTACAGATGCTGACTGGTTTAATACGTGGAAGATACACCAAACATCCACTAGTTTGTGGATCTGGAGGGAGTTCTCTTGGAAAAATCTGGTGCGTTTCTTTATTACACCTAAGAAGAAAAGTAAGCAGTTAAACAGACAGCAGAAATGTTGGAGGGAATGTGGAGAATTTGATGTAGATCACACACATTTTTTGGAAATGTGATAAAATAAATGTGTTTTGGGAAATGGTGTGTAAAGTACTAAAACAAATAATGGGGTATGAGATTTCAATGTGCTGTGATGTTCTGTATTTGTGTAACTTATCTGATGGAAATGTAGTGGGAAATGACATATACTTGGTTAAGATACTTTTAGTGGCTTGCAAAAAAGCATTTTACAAGGAACTGGGGAAGGACAGAAACACCAACACAGGACCAGTGGATTGAAATTATTGATGGAATATATATATAGTGGAGCGGGTGACTCACAGACTGCGACTACAGTAAACTCAAATGGACGAAAAGTGGAATAAATGGACTGTTTACAGAGCTAAGAATGATGGAAAGACTGGATAAAGGAAATGTGTTGATATATGTATAATGTACCCAAGCAATGTTGGTTCGTTCATCTTTGGTTGTGTTGTTAAATATCCCTTTCATGCACAGTGGTCACTACAGTGGACAGTTACTCTACAGCTTTAATCTTGTATATTCATGGGTTTTGTTGTTTTAGTTCCATATCAGCCAACACAGTGGACACTTATGTATCATCTCATAAACTGCAATTCATACCATTATTGTAACTTTCCTGTTCTTGATTGGTTCTTAAGTGGAAATCAGTTGTTAATATTTATTTTTTGCATATTATCTCCATGAAGTGAGTAATAACTAGTATTAGAATATGTTAAAATGTGAGAAAACATCAGATTAGCTGCATTAAACATGGTTTCATTTCACTGTTTTCATATCACTTTATGATATTGGGTTTTAAATACATGTTTCTTTGCTTCAAGAATAAAATTCATGGTGTAGCTGAGTGGACATTTTTGTAACTCCATGAAAAACAGGTTGATTTAAAAAAAAAAATTAAATCACATTGGGTTTCTTTTCATGCCTAAAGAGGAATAAAAACACTCAGGAAAAAAAAAAAATCTTGATTGAGGTTCTCATAATTCATGCATGAAAGGGATATATGTGTAAAAAATTTCAATGAAAACTTAAGTGAAAAAAAAAAGGAATCAAGTGGTCGAAGAGAAAACAAGAATTCTTACAACCTCTGTGGTGTCTCCGGCTTGGAAGAAAAGTCTCCTTTGCAAAAACATTACAGTAAGTGTCAAAGGTCAAGTGAGTTCATTTAATTCATCTATGTAATATTTGTGTTCTGTAGTTAATTAATAAAAACCTGCAATCTGAACCATGTATTCATTTATGTAGTTAATTATACAGTTAATGTTTGCATATTTACCACAGACAGTTAAGTGAATTCCTACTCGGGTCTTTTACTCAAATCTCTGAAATGACTCATAACTCATAGATCTGTGTCCATTTACTCAAATCAGTTGATCCAAACTGCGTCACATACAAACCTCTTGCAACTTTTACATCCTAGCAACCCATACTCCTACAGAGGTAACTAAAAGTCCCATAAATTACAGTAGGGAGTTGATTTGTAAGGAGGAAAGGGACTGATTGAGCTATATCTATATAATAATAATTATAATAACTTTATTTATATAGCACCTTTTAAAACAAAGTTTACAAAGTGCTTTGACAAACAAATAAAGGGCACAACAGCAGGATACAAGATGTAAATAAAAACACTAAAATAGAAGCAACATAATAGGAGAGATGTGTACAACAATGCAGAAACAAGACACTTCAAATAGATTAAATGAATCGGAATAAGGAGTGCAGGGGTAATGTAACATGATGCTGTTAAATCAATGCAGAAGTAGAGGCGTGAGATAGGATAAGATTGGATAAGATTCAAATTAAAAAATTAAAAAATTAAAAATTAAAAGGGACAAACATCACACAAAAGCAAGTCTATAAAAGTGTGTTTTAAGAAGTGACTTAAAAGATGCCACTGATTCCGCAAGCCTTATTTCCTCGGGCAGGCCGTTCCAAAGTCGAGGTATATATGTATATATGATCCCAACAGTCTGCGATAGAGATAGTCGACTGAATCCTTTCTCTGATCTCTTACCTAAGATTCACTCAGAGACAAAGGAACCACACAGAGATTTAGTTACTCAAAGGATCCCCTGCAATGCCAGTCATCTGCTTCAGATTCATCCTTTCAGATGCGATTCAGTAATTCTGGCTCAAACGACTCAAGTGCCTCGTACAACATCAGATCAGTGAGTGATTCAAAATGATCCAGATCCTAAAATGATCACTAACATTTACAGCTGAAATGAAGACATAATCTTTAGAATTATGTTGACAGTCAATATTAAATCTGCCTCTGGATTGCGCTTGGGTACATAGTTATTCTTGATTGGCTATGAAGTCACACTGGAGTCCAAACTGGGAAAGTAAGTGTAAGATTGACGTGTGCATGTGCTCTGTTTTGTAGCATGTGAAATAATGCACCAAAGTTTGACTGGTCTTAAAAGTTTATCCATCTCCTTTTTACTGATTTTATCAAGAGTAACTCACCACCACCTCCCAAACCCACACATTAAACTGTATTATCACTGGAGCTGTGTAAATGTATAAATTGTACTACTTTAATATTGGGAATGGACCCCAAGGAGAATAGTCTCTACTTCTAATAGGAATCCTTTAATAAAAAAATAAGAAATAAGGAGCATCCTCCCTTAACTGTTTCACACAAAGATAGTTTGGTTTCAGTTGGATATTTCTCTCTAAACTTGTGCTCTGGTTCATCCTAGAGCGCTAGCATTTAGGTCAGGTGACTGGCCAGGTCAGCCCAGGATAGATGATACTCCAGCCAACTGTTTTCTCTCTAAATAACCCATACAAAACTTGGAGGTATTGGGTCATGGTCTTCCTGGATGGTGAAGTTGGTGTTGAATTATGGAATGACAGGATGACTTATCTACTGAACTGTATCACTGCTGAACCATCAATCTGTTTTTCGTTATTTTTCATGCACTCAGTCACAGTTTATAGACTATTTGACCTCCAGTATAAATATATAATGAGTTAGGATGTTCACCAAATATTTTGTAAACAGAAATTTGTGGAATCGAATGTGACATTCCTGCACGCATTTCATTCAAAATGTACTGTTGTTGCTGTACATTTATTTATTTTGTTTGGTCATAATAAATCTATATATAGTTAAATTACATAGTTTGTAGCACATATACAAAGGAATATTAATGTATCTCTCAAAAAATGCAACAACAAAAAAAAACCACTGGGTAATTTGTTTTTCTTTTTAGAAAATATCAGCTTGAAATGCTAAAAACATGTTCAACAATGTCATCTGTGTTTTGCCAGTTTCTGTCTGCACCCATCGTTCCACATCGTGAACTCAACTGTGGCTCTTTTTCCTCACGGTGTGTGTGAATAATTTGGTGTACACTTGTTTGTACCTGGAGAATTGTGTGTTAATTGAGTTCAGGTAATGTTGCGTTAAGTTAATTACATTCAACAGTGGTGTTTTTCATGGTAAAACTTCAACCGGTGTTCGACACAAAAGGTTCATCAAATCAGCAGCTGGTGTGAGGGAAAGCCTGACTGTACAAGCATTTCTTGATGTAATTAATGTAATGGGTGGTAATTGTTTAGTGCATGTGTATTCCCTTAAGTGAAGAACAATGCTTTGAAATGAACAAAATGAGAAAACAATTAATAGATATTTAAGGATGGATGGATATTATGCACTGATTGTAAAATTCTTGGCCAGTACTGATACTTAAAATTACAATTTGGCTGATGCCAGTACCGACGTTATTTTCAGTTTCTTTACTTTGTTTTTATTGTTATGTATCCCCATGAACAAACCAGTGGCTATTTCTAACTCTGTCAACCTTTCATCACATTATTTCTGAAGGAACACAGATTCAAACATGAAAATGTATGAAAGTCTGTGAAATTTACCACGACAGATAAACATCTACTACTACCATCAGTGGAAAACCTCTTATAAGCCTTTATTGATGTGGCTAGTATCAGTAATTTTTGGCCAATAAAGATGTTTAGTGAATAAATTGCTTCATCGCTCATGGAAATGCATGAAGAGTACATAATAATAAGACGAAGGATGTAGAAATTTGTTTCAGAGATAATGATTTTTTTGCAAAACTTGTCACTTATTATTTTCTAATTCATATTTTTAAACCTGTAAATAAAATTAATTATAATCTAATGTTATTAGATTAATAACGTACTGCATGTATTTGGATCAAAGGGATGCTGTTCTACATTGCATTTGTATATATAAGTTATTTATTACAAAAAATGTTTGCTATAACTATGTAACAGCACAACAGGAAAGAGAAAAACTAAGGATCAGGCTCTAAGGTTGTGCGACCCTATGCTCTCATTGGCTGGCGTTCTGTGATGCTGTGCTCTGATTGGCTGGTAATTTGTGATGCTGTGCTCTCATTGGCTGGCGTTCTGTGATGCTGCACACTGATTGGTTGAAATTCTGTGACGCTTCGCTCTGATTGGCTGGCGTTCTGTGATGCTGTGCTCTGATTGGATGGTAATTTGTGATGCTGCGCTCTCATTGGCTGGCGTTCTGTGACGCTGCGCTCTCATTGGCTGGCGTTCTGTGACGCTCTGCTCTGATTGGCTAGCGTTCTGTGACGCTGCGCTCTCATTGACTGACATTCTGTGACACTGCGTTCTCATTGGCTGACGTTCTGTGACGCTGAGTTCTGATTGGCTGGCGTTCCGTGACGCTGCGCTCTCATTGGCTGACGTTCTGTGACGCTGCGCTCTCATTGGCTGACGTTCTGTGATGCTGCGCTCTCATTGGCTGACATTCTGTGACGCTCCACTCTGATTGGCTGGCGTTCCATGACACTGCGCTCTCATTGATTGACATTCTGTGACACTGCGGTTTATTTAGCTGATGTTCTGTGACGCTCCGCTCTGATTGGCTGGTGTTCTTTGATGCTACGCTCTTATTGGCTGGCGTTCTGTGACGCTGCGCTCTCATTGGCTGACGTTCTTTGACGCTCCACTCTCATTGGCTGATGTTCCGTGACGCTGCGCTCTCATTGGCTGACATTCTGTGACGCTGCGCTCTCGTTGGCTGATGTTCCGTGACACTCCGCTCTGATTTGCTGACGTTCTGTGACGCTACGCTCTTTTTGGCTGGTGTTCTGTGAAGCTGCGCTCTCATTGGCTGATGTTCTGTGATGCTCCGCTGTGATTGGCTGGCGGTCTTTGACGCTACGCTCTTATTGGCTGACGTTCTGTGACGCTGCAATTTCATTGGCTGCTCAATACAAATAAATGAATGAATGAAAAAAGCCTTTTTTTTTTTTTTTTAAATCATTGCTTCCTGGTGCTTTTTAAGGCTAAAAACTCAAAAAAGACTGTTCTAGGTCATTTTCAAATGCCCATGTTCCTGTGACTGCAATAAAAGAAGCCTAAAATCATTGCAAATTTCACTGTAATTTTTTGGAAAAGCTGCCGCAAAATCAGGCATTTTACGCCGCAACAATAAAAAAAAAAACATCCTGCAAAATCCTGGACAGACTGGTTAATGTGTTATTTTGTATTTATTTTTGGAAGTGATTAGTAAAGATGTTTTGAGCACTGATAAAGTTTTAGCTCTCTGCTAAACAGTGTCTGCGTTGTGTATGTATTTCCTTCTGTGTTTCAGCAATCACTTGTAAGCCCTTGCATGAGATCAGCCCTTATTACCATTAAAATGACAATGGGAAACCTAATGTCAATACATTCTTATCACTCAGTAGTAAATGTGTGGTTGATACCAAAGACAGTGTCAGCTGTTCCTGATTCATTTACACCAGTGTTTTTCAACCTGGGGGTTTGGACCCTGGAATTCAAATGAGGTTGCCTGAAATTTCTAGTAATTGATAAAAATAAAAACTTACTAATAATAATATATGGTGAGTTGACAGAGACAATCACAATCCATAAAAGACATGACAAACTGTGAAGCTGAAACTGAAGCACTGTGGTTCTGTTTATCTTTCAAATGTTCATTGTGGTCGGTTTCAGATGCTGCAGCTCTTTCATAATTTATAGTCTGAGTTCTTGTTTGTTTAGTATTAATTTGCAGCCTTGTAAATACTCGACTCCACTGACTGTACATATCCTGACCAAGGCAAATAAAATTCTCACTTTGTGCAGTAATCTACACCTGGCTTTTCTGCCTCTGACCATACATTATATAGATTAAATGTCATCTAAAATTAACATTTATTTGCAAAATAGTATAGCAAACTATTACATGATCAAAAACAAATTAATTTTAGCCAAAAAAAAAAAAAAAGTCTCTGTTTTGAATGTGTGGGGTTGCCAGAAATTTGTGACGTTAAAATGGGGTAACAAGCCAAAAAAAGGTTGGGAACCACTGCATTACACTATGCCGGAGAAGCAACAAAACTGTTACATAGGCAAAAGCAAAAGAGACACCGACTGAGCAAAAAAGCAAGAGAGGGATATTTGTTTGTGCATGTGCACATGTTTGTGGGAATGTGGGAATGTGTGAATGTGTTAGCGCTCACAGCTCAAAATGTCAACAGCATGGCATGAGGGCACAGACACTGAAAGCTGTTAATCTAATGCCAGTGAAATGATGCCAAGCCACAGGCTGTGTGTGTGGAGAGGTAGAGCAGCTGTTTGAAAGGTCAGAATATCCGCAAAGGGACCAGTTACAAAGAGTAGAAGGTGAATAGATGATGGGTGGCTGGATGAAGGGGGTAGGAAAAAATGTGGAGAGAGGAAGAGTCACCTCAGTCTGTGTAGATGGGAAAGACAGATTTTTATTTTTTTAAACAAATTTTCTAATGTTAGCATCTGATCATATCCTGTGTTGAATTAAAATGCATTCAAGAACCTCCATCCAAGTTTTCGGAAGTCGATGTGCAGACCCCCCCATCTTATGTGTTAAACCACTTGAATTCGCTCAGTCATCAGGTACTTCAGGCAGCCAACGCTCCACAACATGTCCTGTGTTGGCTGTCTTATTTGTTTAAGGAGAGGGAGAGGGAGAGGGAGAATTGCTACTCTGGGATAACCTGCACAGCATACAGCCAAAGCCAAATGTGTGAACTCCTTAAAAACATTCCCTAAAACAGTAGGTACATGAGTTTAGTATGCAAGGAGTGTAGATGACGACTGTTGATAGCTCAGATCAATTCTAGTAACTTTGTTTATCCCCAAAGGGCATTTTAAAAACTTCAAGAGTTGTTCTGAATAGAAAGCCCTTAATTAATTATTAAACAGAATTAACAACATTTTAAAAAGCACACCTAACTTAAATTATTCTCCACAGAGTGAGTGCAAAATAGGCCTACAATAACTGCAATAATGTGGGAGCAGTGCGTACACTTCGAGGTATACACGTGCATATTTTAATGATTCAGTAGTACTATGAGTCTTACAGGTTAACTGTGTGGAATTTGACCAGATTTGTTGGGATTTGATTGCAGAAATTGAATATGATATGCATCATTATGATTGTCATTAGTGTGTAATCACTTGAAAGGATTGTGGTTCTGTTTTCACTGTCCTAGAATGACCTGTCTCCTCTTGGAGTTCACCATGTTGTATTGTCGTGTTTCTACAGTAGTTCCAAACTATTACCAGCTACTTTATTTGTAGTGTCTAGATGCATTATCCTCAGCTGTTATGTTTAAGTGTGGATCAGAGGTAATATCTGCCTACTGTATTTCCTCAATTAATGGCCTATACTTCTGTCAGCTGCAGGATAAATGAGGTCTTTATATGAAGGTGGCTTGTATCAGGGGCCAAGTTTCTACAAAAGACACTTTCCCTGTTAAATTAACACACACACCTGCAGTGGCGGATATTGGACAGTATCCATTAAGATCAGTGACCTGGAACAACAAAAGGCACATTATTTTGTTCAGTGTATTAAATTAAACTTGGAGAAATGCACATTGTTGTTAACTGTCAGCACATTACATGACAAGCAGAGGAGAAAATTATCCATAATAATTTTCTCCTGACCTGTATTTTAGAACTGGCTTTTATGTGTTCGTGTTGACTTTAACCTTTGCTATTATCAGAGACCTAGACTGTAATTGAGTCTTTTTTAATTTGAGGAGATACAGTGACCAAAACGCCAAGAACATCCAAAACAAACACTGACTCTAACACTGGCCTTTCACATTTTTGGCATTTTTTGGCTCTCATTTTCCATGAGCGGGGGATTGAGTTGGTTGATATCTGCAAGCTCACCAGTACATGTTAAATATTATACACTGAATATTATATTGTGAACCTTTAATGAAACTTAAAATACAATACTAATACACATATGTGCAGATGCAGCTTTTGTGTTGAGTCTGTATTGTGGTGGGAACCTGTCGTTTGCTGATGCTAGTGGACTCCATTTCTAAGCAAAAGGTGGTTAGACTTGTACAGTGTTGAGTGACACAATGAGTGAATATGAAAATTACCTAACGTCTACCTCTGTACCGAAGTCAGTTTGCAGGTTATCACAGATGAAATCAACCAAAAGAGCCAGGGACGAAGCATACGTTGGTAAATAAATAAATAAATAAAAATAATGATAATAATCATAAAAAAATTTTAAAAATACAGTTAAAAAAGTAAAGCAAGCAAATTTCTCAATATATGCTAGATGTTTAAATATAACACTAGTATTTTTGCGTAGAGGTCACAGGTTTAGAAAAATAGAAGCCCATTAAAGAATCTGTCTCTCATGCTGGTGTGCCTTTGAGCAAGTCACTGCAGCCTCAGCCCCAGTGGAGGTGTCAAGACACTGCTAACAGTTTTTGCTAAATTAGGCAATTTGCAGGCGTAAATCAGTGTCAGGGGATACACAGGAGCGGGTGTATTTTATTCACACACCAAGGGCAAAGTAAGGTGAGGCACTGTAATCTGTCCCTGACCCCACACAACACCTCTGACAAATGCTTCACTCCGTCCAGCAGAGCACTGAGTCCATTAAAACATGTGCGTGTTCAGATTTTGTGTGTTTTTGTGTGTGAACAGCTAAAGTGTAATCCCTAAAGTCCTCCTGCAAGCTGCACATTATGCTAACAGCAGGTGCTTTTAATTATATTTTCCATGATTACAGGCTCATTTGTAAGCCTCTGTCTTGGTCCAGTCTATTAGAGAAATTACCTAATAAACAATTAATGGAAGTAATGAGATTACACGAGCAGTTCCACTATGGTCTCCATGGCCTAATGAACATTTTGCAATACAGTTAAACATTTAGGGTAATGTCTATTAGAGAGTTACTCACAAATCCATACCAGTTTTATGGCTGTCAGATGAAAATGAAGCGAAGGCTAGCAGAGCGAGTTTAGCTCAGAATGACTGGAAGTAGGAAATACAGCTGGTATCTCTACAAAACACACCCAATAATATATTGAATATGTATATTTAATATGCTGAACCCTGTTGGTTCATTTGTACATGATACAGAAAACGTGGTTTGCAGGAAGTTACAGTATTCATACGTTTAACAATGTGTTATGTCATAACTCAACAAAATGTAAGAATTTTTTGATCCCTTTGTAGCAATCCCCACATTTTGCAAAAGACAGCTTCAGTGTAACATGGATTAATTTCATGATTGGTTAGACATTGTAGTGGCTATTATATAGATGTGAATTGAATGTCTCCATCTATGATGCTAAATAAAGCTATTGGGAAGCTTCATTCAGCTCATTTGTTAATATTGGTGTGATATGACATACATACTGTATAATAATAATAATAATAATAATAATAATAATAATAATAATAATAATAATAATAATAATAATAATAATAATAATGGATTAGATTCCTAAAGCACTTTTCAAGGTACTCAAAGCGCTTTACATTATTGATCCGTTATTCATTCGCTCTCACATTCACACTCAGTATATACAGTATATAGTGTTACAGTGTCACATTTGACCCTGATTCAAGATACAAATAACCAGATAAAAGCAGTAATAATCACTTTTTTCCACATTTATCTAACTAATACACCCAGACACCCATTCACTCTTTTATTGCAGGCATGAAATGGTGTCTCACTGCACAAAAGGACCATCATAAAGCATCAGTTTATTCAAAATGCAGCTACAAGTGTTGCTAAAAGTAGAACCACTTTTTTTAATCACCACTGCTACTTCTAATGATTTATGACACAGATTATTAAAAATATATGGGCATATTAATGATATGAAAATATATTAATTTTTTATGTCCTTAAATTTTCCTTTAATCCATTAAAAATGGGTTGAGACTGTAATTGTTTTGCACTTTCTTTAACATTGGTGAGCTCCAGGCTAACATAGACCTTAGAACAATTACAGCCCATTTAATTAGTAATAAATTACCACTATCACCAGCTGCTACATCAGAAATAAGACCTGTGCTACCATGGAAATAACAATCAGCAAAAATGACAAAACACAGGAAAGCATAGGTCACAAAGTGTCATTTGGTTGCCGTTAAATAATATTATAGAATGAGAAACAGAGTTGTGTAAGACTCTTTATGTATGATAAACTGTGATTTTGTGTTCTGTCTCATATCAGTCATTAATGAATGAGTTTTGTAATCTGTAATTGTAGTCAGTAATTTGTAATTTGGATGAGAAAAAAAGAACAGAATATACATTTGCTCTCCATTTATTGCAAAAAATCATGAAAACAGCATTCAGTAGATCTGCTGTTAAAATATTCATGTGCAATATGAAACATTTATAATAATAGATTTAATGTTGTTGTATTCATAATTAAGCCCTGACTATTAATTTACAGTAACCACCGGTGTTCCTCTCACTCAAGCTAATCTTAAAATTAAATGTTTCAGTCTCTGGACAGACCTTTTTTTTCTGCAAATGAAATGCAGTTGAATATTAATTGCACTGGATTTTATTCCTCATTATTGATTGTGAAGGAAACATGATAACTGGCATTTATCTGTCTGTCTCTATCTGTCATTCTCTGCAGGATTATACCACAACTAATGAGGTGACTTTTATCAAAACGAGCATGGGCCACAGAAGAACCCATTAAAAGATTCCACAAACAAAGACGGACACTCCATTTTTTTCCACGAGGGTTGGTTGAATTAGCGCTCCAGCTCATTCTTCTACATATAATGCAGCCATCGCAGCCATTGTAGTAGATGAGCTCATTTAACACCAGTCACTTCTAATAAATGTGTTCTTGGTAATTATTCACTAATGGTGGCGAGTGAAGAGAGTAAAACTATATTTCACACTATAACGATCGATCCCTCCGTTCATTATCTTCTGTTTATCCAGGTCCAGGTCACAGGGTCAGCGGCATCATGATTAAGCTTTCAGTTCATCTGCAGATCACGTGCATCCATACAGATCATGGTTCGACTATTGATCAACTAATTGTCTTCCTGTTTTATTCTGCTAAGTGTGTAACCTTTCCTCTCCTTTCAGATTCATTTCCTGCCCTGGTGTGTTTCACAGCTCTGCGATTATCTCCTCCTCTTCTAATAGGTGGCATCTATATCTACTATACTTTGTTAACACTAGAGCCCTATTCCCACCGGAAGAAATTAACCTGCACATCTGTGATTTATTTTATTTATTTATTTATTTTATTTATTTTATTTATTTTATTTATTTTATTTATTTTATTTATTTTTTAGTATTCACACAGGATAACCCAAGTCTGTTTTTGGTTAAATTCACTAACATATAAGGATGCACCGATCCGATACCAGTATCGGCATCGGCTCCGATACTCAGTGTGTGTACTCGTATTCGTACTCGTAAAAGATACCCGATACAAATGCACTGATACCACTTACGGCCGTGTGACATTCCCAGTTCAGTGCAGCAGGTACGCAGCGGTGGAATAATGTGTGGGGAGTGTGAAGAGTGTGGAGATTTTTCAAAATAAATGACAGTGATAAAAGTAACGCTGACTGCAAGTAACGTTACAGACACAGACAGATACGGACGCAGCGTTCTGTCCGTCCTCTGCATACATTCCATCCGTTCACCAGGTGCTGGCGGATGCGTACCCAGACAGAGAATACCAGCAGAACCGTGGAGGTAGAGGATCTGTTCAAAGAGTGACTGTGTGAGTTAGAGAAAGACTACTGACAGATTTATGACAACTACCCAGGGCTGAGCCGGTTTCCATCCTACGTATAATACTATGGAGGTACGGAGCGGTGCAGACAACCGCCAGCAGAAGTGAAAACCAAACTTATCGCTCATTTATCTTTTCTCTTGCTCCTTAAGTTTCGCTTTTAAACCTTACCGAAGAAAATGCTGCAGCATTAGTATCCACATTAGTGTTGCCTCTGTTGTCTCCATGTTTGTTATTACTGACTTTCTTCCTCTCAAAAAACTTTACTCTTCTTTGTGGTATTTGTCCAGTATGGTTAATTAAGAGCAGCGCCCCCTGGTGGATTAATTGTGAAATGCTCATTCCAACACATTAAATGTCAGTAGCAGCACTTTGTTCCAGTCAGACTAATGAAAGCACATTTACAAAAGGAACTAAGAACTGGAATGGGATTATTAAGTACTTGTATCGGTACTCGGTATCGGCAAGTACTCAAATGTAAGTACATGTACTCATTCTCGGTCTGGAAAATAGTGGTATTGATGCATCCCTACTAATATTATCCCCTGGATCTAAAGTGAAGGTTCACTATTATTAAGTTATTAATTGAAGATATCTGTTGAACATGCTGAAAGATAGAAAAATACTCCTTACTGAGGCTTTCATGCATCTCATCATCATTTTACAATGTCAGTCTTCTGTAAAATGTTTTTACTCTTTCAGGGAGTGCAACATGATTCTCCTTTTAAAATTTTCATTTGTAATTATCAGCACAGCCTGTGTAATGTTCAGCAAGGAAATTGGTGGAATAAATGTGTGGGAGAGACAAAAAATGCTTCAAAAGAATCTAATCACTGAGATGTTGATTCGCATAGGACTAATATTATCACAGGATGTTTGTTTTTGTCAAAATAAGAAAGGTAATTTGTAGTGGAATTTTTACTTTGCAAATTAGTTTTAAAATGCATAGTTCCATTTAAAAAATCAAAATATGACCCTTTTAAATCCTTTAAAGCTTATGGTAACCCCATTATAGAAATCCATTAACCCTTAAAGACTTAAATAGCCATCAGTGATCAAAAACATCTACTAATGTAAAGTGTTTAATAAACTTTCAACCACTAATCTTATCAATACATTTAAATAATTCAAGTTAAAATCCAGTCTCTCAGGATTTCAGGAGCATCAGATATGACCCATTTGGATGTTCAGAGGCTCCGTACACTGTCACGTTCTGCAAAACTGAAGCAGTAGTAAAATGGAGTTTAACAGATTACAGTAGTTGCAGAGTTAATGATATATTTTGCTGAAAAAAGGAACGTTTTCTTCAGTTTTCTCTGTTTTGATGGAATATACTTTGAATTTAGTCTGAGCTTTTATGAACATATATACGATATGTAAATTAAATATGGGAAAATACTTATTTTTTGCTGAAAAATGCAAAATGGAGACAACAATATCATAATAACTGGTGATAAAAGTACTTAGAAAAGGTTAAATGTAGGGGAAAAATTCATTTGGAAGTTATGTGAACCAGGCAGTAGAATCAATGTCCAACTGACTGAAATATATGACCATAGTTATGATTCATTCATTACCTATTTTGTTTTCTAGTTTTGTAAATACAGAGTACCCCTCATATCAACACACATTCTCCTGAGTTTCAAGTAATGCTATCAGCTGCATTTTTTCCTCCCTCTGATCATCTTATTAGCCCATTCTAGTCATAAAACACTCACTCTAATGTTAACTATTCTCCATTATTCTATAAAACTATAATTATGAATTGCACAAAAACAGTAAGGGTATGCTAGATATTTCTTTTAGCTTAAAGTGTATGTGCATGCTTCTCAGAGTCAAACAAGGATCCATCAAGGTTCCATTTACATAAAGCTATGTCATGAGAGTTTGCTGAAGGACAGTTTCAATGTCCAGGATCCTACAGAGGGCTGAGTTCCTCCTTTGGAGAATAGTCAAGGATGCTTCTGTGTATCCTCTGTACTGTTAAACCAACAACAAGCTTCTGCGGAAATTAAAAAAAGGCTGACCACCACAACCACAAATAAAACCTCGACAAAGCAGACTAAAGGGCCAGTTACTTCACAGCAATATGCATTTAAATCTAATTATAAAGCTATTTCACTAGGAGGAAATTCAGTGTGTTTATGTACAAATAAATGGAAAAGCCAAAGGAAAATGAAACCACTGAAGATAGAAACATGTAGAAAAGACGGAGAGTAATACAGTTGGAATAGTTAACCCTTAAATACCCAAACAACCACTGGTAACCAAAAGCATCTACTGATCTAAACTGTTTAATACCTGTCAATCCATTAATTCTATCAATACATTTAAATGATTCGTGTAAAATGCAGTTTGTCATCTTTTCATTGTCATCACATATGACTCATTTGGACATTCAGAGGCTCCGTAGTGAACATGGAAACACCGTCATCTTCTACAACATTGATTCACCTGTAAAACTCATGGAGTTGGATTAATGACAGTGGATGGTGGTGTTAGTTTTTATGTTCAGTTATTGGTATCTTTGCTGAAAAAGTCACTTTTTCAACACTTTTCTCTGCTTCTGATGTAATAACCTTCAACTTTAATCGGAGCTTTTCTGAACATCTATGTGATCAGTGAATTAATTATAGGAAAATACATGATTTACACAGAAAAAATGCAAAATAAGGAAGAAAATATTACAATAAATGGTGACAAATTGCTTAAGAAGGGTTAAATATAGAGAAAAATTCAGTTTCTCTACATTCACAAAAGTAGTACTGGGTCTTTATGGGTTAAAAGTGATTAAAAAGTGAGTGCAGTACTCGTAACAGAAGTGCAATAATAATTACACGTGAAATAAATCCTTTTAAATGGCTTAAAAATGTCTACATTAGAGGTAAAGTGAAATTCCATGTTGCAGCACAATATCTAAAGACTGTTTCAGCTTTATTACCTTTATAAATATTGTACTAGTTTTGACTTAGTATGTGTATGGCAATGTTTAATGGCCTTTTTGTGTTTTTTTTTTTTTTGTATTTTTGTAATTTGCAAAGTTGCATCCTCAGTGAGAGCCATAGGCAGAGCAATGGCTATCCTGTTGTGATTGATCCAATATGCTTCTTCCTGCTTGTCAAATTAAGAGCACAACTTGGGCTCAAACTTGATACAGAGCTAACTTCCTGCTGAACTTCCACCTATGCTATAATATGTTTATTATATTTCTGCTAAATGCTACTGTCGTGTGTCATGCTTTGCTGACCTAGTGATTTGGCCAATGGGGCCTTTTTTGCTCCAGACACTTCCATTCATTGATATATTGAGTAGTAGGAAGGACTTCTGTGTGATCTTTGAAGGGAATGAGCTGGAGGGACATGAGATCCAGGGAGGAATCTTTAACTTATCAGCTCATGTCCTAGTTTTGAGTAGAGCATGTTAGCTTTGTCCCCTTCTTTCAGCTTTTATGATAAGCTTTATTTAACATTATTCCCCTGGCTTTATAGTAATGCTGTTGTTAGCACAGAAATGACTAATCTTCCCCATTTAACTCTAGATAAATTTTAGCAAATTCTAAATTGAGTTGAGAGTGTTCATATGTGCAGTGTATATATAGCAGATTTTCACCCAAGGGTAATAAAACAGATGCTGCTGGTAAATGGACAAGTACGACAACTTCAAGGTACCAAGAATATGATTTTGATGTAGAATAAAATGTAAATTCAAAATGTCAAGCTGATCCTTTGGGGAATATTTTTCTGTGATGATGTGATTGCTGCATTAATCATTTTTGTGACCATCAACGCCTATCGTTTCATGTGAGGAGTGCCCCAACAACATTCAGCTGTTTTGTTTTTGTTTTTTTTAACCAGTGAACAAATCTAGCAAAGCGAAATGCAAAATGTCAATTGTCCCTCTCAGGAAAAGCTACTCCGGTCTCCTTTGATGAACCCATCATTCATATAACTTTCTGCAAAATTGTACTTGTACTTGTACTTCCTTTTGGCATTTACAGCCAAGCTTCTGACATTTAGATTTTTTTCCAAAAGCTTCAGCAGGTGTGATGCCTTTTTCAGATTTACTTTAACAATTAGTTCATGTCTTTGCTGGTGCTCTGCTTTTGCTCTGTGTCAGACATTAAAACATCAAGTAATATATGAGATAGGAAGTAAGGATTATGAGCAAATGGCAGTGTCCACACTGTTAACATTTCAGGTGGGATGAAATGAGGACAGTGATTCCATCTTTCTACTCTTTGTTTTTTTGTTCTCACCTTTCTTTCACCTGGGAAACAAAGGCACAAAACCCTCTATAGAAATCGTGTGAACCAGGGATTGATGTGTCTTGTTGCGGAACACTTGGGTTGTCATTTGTCTAAAACTTCCAAGTGTTGCAAAGTAGAAGTAGATGATGTACTAAAATACACAATGTCCTTTTTTTTTAATGAGCTCCAGTTCAGTGTCAGGAGCCTCAGCCTCTCAACACCTCAGCTGTCTGTACAATATCACACCTGCCTTTCATTCAGGCATGTGATTCTGTGATTCACAAGAACAGCTTCAAAACTAGTGGCTTCATTTTGAAGGTCTTTGTCCCTGGGTGACACCATGACTACTGCTGAAAGTTAAGAACTAAAAAAAGTGATAAAGAGGTCAAGGCGTTTGCAACATTGCCATCCCCTGCTATTTAAATATCTTATCAGTTTGTCATTTTTCATTTCCTTATTGTTGTCCACCGGAGTGGAGCATCTTTACTGCACTTTCCTTTTGTTTAAAGGAGTGATATTTAGCTTTTTTTTAAATGGAATTACGCATTTTAAAACATTTCCCTGTGGTCTCTATAAACTGTAAATGCTCTGCTTGGGTCTGAATTCTTCATTAATTCAACTCCACAGGTCCATCTTCAACCCTATTTCTGAGTTGACTGTGCTGCTATGTCCTGTTCAGCCACTTGTGTTCGTTGATACAACCAACAACTGAACATTTTAGGTAATCGGCTCAAAGTGTGGACATATTTTCAGTATGGACTACAACCACTACTGCTGACAAGCAATTATGTTGTACTCGGAGAAATGCTCATCGGAAGTCTTGACCTTATATATGCAAATGTCTTGTCTTGTAACTATAGATGTAACAAATTAAGCAGGAATTAAAACGAGTTGTAGAAATCCACTCAATTTTTGCCAGAATGAATATAAAGATAGCTTTGCAGCACCTGGAGAGCTGAAATTTAAACTTTTTAAACTATTAGGGTCCAAATACACAAATAAATGTACGAAAGACTAATAAAATATGGTTGAGCAAAATATGACCCCTTTAATGTTTTATTCTGCTATTTTCCTGTGTCATTTTATGTGTTTCTATGCCTTTGTAAAGCACTTTGAATTCCCTTGTGTATGAATGGTGCTATACAAATAAATTTGCCTTATATTTTATATTTTGATTTTAAAAAAAAAAGACAGATAAATAACTCAGGATATGGAGACCATACAAATGAACTCTAGTCTTACATAAAATACAAAAAATTCCAAATTTGATCCTGTTTGAAACAGCACAACTAATATTTGAAGGAAGACATACCTTACTTCCAAATACAATACACAAATTGTTTTCAGATAGAGAAGGGGGATACAATATAAGAGGGAAACTGAATTGTGTCAGAGCAACTCTATGGATGTGTGTTTCAATCACAGGGATTAAATTATGGAACAGTCTAACAGATGAATTAAAGTGAAGTAAAAACATAAACCAGTTTAAAGGAAAATGTAAAATAATTTTCTTAAAAAAAATATAACGATGAGGGAATCAAATCAAAGATGGTTATGGCAATGTTTAAAGAAATAAATATAGCTGTATTGGGTTGTGCTGTTCTGTTCTTTAATTGAACAAAATCACTTGAGTTTGTGTTATGGGAAGGGGGTGGGAACGTGTCAGTTTATAATTTTGATTACTGCTCTTTAAATATGGGAAGAGAAGGAAATGTAAATGTGAAATGTAAGAATTATGAAAGTTGAACATTGTTTGAAATTTTAAAAACAAAACAAAAAAACTATCTATTCATCTATTCTAAGATGTAAATGGATAGTTGGAAATTACAACAGCTGCATGTTTCTCAAACAAAACATAATAGTACATCACACCAACAAGAATAATTGATGGAAAGTAGAATTCTGGGAGTTGTTTTCACTACTATAGCAGAGGAAAATCTGTCTGACATAACTGAGGGAGAAATCAGACCAGGTTATGTTTATACATTTACAGTCATGTCAATTTATTCTAATGAAACCATAGTAAATTATTTAATATGTTCAGTATCTTCATTCAGAACATCTGATATAATGCAAGTATTGCAATAAAGAATATGGAGCACCTAGACCTGTTCATTTTTAGATACTCTTGTCTCATGCATGTGTTGCATTCTGGTCTATTTGTGTGTACAGTATATTTGTATCTACATAATCACACTCATGTCTACAATATACGTCAACATTTTTTTGCTGACCTTCAAGAAATTAACATATTTTAATTTAGAAATCCACCACATGTGATGATTTCATACTCTAATTGACACTATTGACACTGAAATCACATATCTACAGCATGTCAAGTACCTTCAAAACAACTGATGATTAATGAATGAACATAAATGCAAATAGTGGAAATATGGTATGGAGGATAAATTACAGATTTATTTATTTATTTATTCATTCATACATTCATTCATTCATTTATTTATCTATTTATTTATTATTGCATGTTTAGAACATAGTGGAATTATTCATGGTGTTGGATATGGTTTGACACAAAACCAAACTTTGTCACTATTTCCTTCAGGTTGTCCATCATGGTCTCAGTTAAACAACACACCTGGACATGGTTTTCATTCTGTGCAGTAACTGTGAAAAGACCACTTTATAACTACAATTATACTTGCTTTCATTCTAATATTCTAGGTTGGATGGGGGGGGGTGTCCCCCTCAATAGCCTATAAACATCAGGTTTTTTGTTTTTTTTTTTTTTGTCAAAAATGATAAAACACAGTAAGTTGTGAATCTCATGAATGTTTTCATTAGTGCTGCATGTGTTTGGTAACTAAAGTCGTTTCTTGCACATAAACCCTTGTTAATTTGTTAAGAACAGGAGACAAGTTTCCAATATGAACTGCAGCTGCTGTGATTTATTGACAGTGTGAGACAGTTCATCAGCTGGAGTTTATTCAGGCTATGCATATGCAATCATTAATCAAATAGAAAATATGTCAAGCTGAACATGAGGCTTTTGAGTGCAGGGTGGAATTCAGAATATTTTTAGGTTATTAGTAAAAGTTAGCAACTAACTGCTACTACTGTGGAGTTTGTCTGCACTATGTAAAGGGCTGCAGACTGGGCCTCTGTCAACATGTTTGTTTGTTTGCACTAAATTAGTGTGAAAAGCTGTCCAGATGCTTTTTGTAGCTGTGCTTTTGTAATTTCTCAAGTTGTTAGGGTACAGGAGGATGAATATTTGAATGTAACACGGAATATGTAGCAGCAGTGATTAATCCATTGGTGAATTTGTGTCTTTTCATAAATAAAGATGTTTCCACTATAAACTAGTGGCATAGATTGGTCTGTAAAATTCACCACAATGCAAGAAATGATATGTGGAACAATGCACATTTCATGGAGGGGGAAGTGTAAGGACAAAACTGTGAAATTCCAACTGTGCCACAGTACTAAAGTTCACATGCTGTTGTACTACTTATGGGCCTTTTCAATGAAAAGGCTGCAGATAAACCCCCTTTTATGCGCAGGTCACTGCAAACAAGTGTGAATACTCCTTCACACAGGGACTTATGGGGCCCAACAGGGTGTGTTCTAGTCACATCAAGGATCTGAATACTGTGATGGCATCAGAGTGACAAGCGTTACCAGGGTGTTTGACGTTTGACTCAATGTTTCATGTCAGATTTGAGACCGAGAGGTTCAAAGGTGCTGCATCAAAATGTGACAGTCACCTCAGGTAGAAACCTTTTCGCCATTTACAGTGGGCGGAAATGCCACGGAAATGCCACCAAAACAAGGATGTTAAACATGTTTACTCCAGTGTGTGTGTGTGTGTGTGTGTGTGTGTGTGTGTGTGTGTGTGTGTGTGTGTGTGTGTGTGTGTGTGTGCGCATGTGTTTGTGTGTGTGTGTGTGCGTGTGTGCTTAAGTGTATGTTTACAGACTGAGGCATTTGCAGATTGTCTCATGCTAATCTCTCTCATGTTGATTTGTTTCTCGACTGATCCATCGATAAAGTTGCACCGATTAGACGCGCTAATCCACATCTTACACACCAACACACGACTGATCTGACTGATTGAAAAAAAAAAAAAAAAACACCTGATTGAAGTCTTATTACAGACGCAGATGCTTACCGGCACGTGCACACAAACGTGCATCTGTGACACAAAGAGACAATATGTGGCTCCATATCGCCATGACAACAGGCAGGTGACGATACATAAACGTGAAGGTTATCATTCTCCCTTTTCTCACTGCTTTTTAATCCTCTCATTTCTCCTTTATCTTCCTAATCTTGTTATTCTCTCTCCCTTTCATTTGCAAGTGATCTGTTCTTTCTTGTTCTTTTCTCTTTTCTGCCCTTTCCATACGACATCTCTCCATCCTCCCATTTTCACCTAAAATTAACCCTCATTTCCTCCAGTTAGAATATTTTCAGCTCATCATTTCATTCCTTTCTTAATTTTAATTCTTCTTCTCGTTTTTGTCCCTCCAATCTTCCTTTACTCTTCTACTTCCCCCTCCCATCTTCCTTCCTTTTTTAATTCCCTTCTCATCCTTCCTCCCCCTGCATGATAATTATCTTCCTCTCCCTGCTCGTCTTCCTTATCCCATTATTTCTCCCCTCTCCTCCTTTCATCCCCTCTTCTCACTATATCAGATATAACCCTGTTTAGCCGTGTTTTCCCATTCCAACTCTTGTCACCTTGCATTACCTCAGAGTTTCTACTGGGCGTCCCTCTGGGTTATTTATGTGCACTCTTCTCTATATGAGCACGCTCCTTCCTCCAGCCACCATATGCTCATATAGCAGCAAAGAGCTTGGCATTAATATTGAGGCCCTGGAGGCATTTGGTGTTTGAGATATTCGGTGGAATATTGTTTTTAAAGATATTCTCTAGCTATATTTATTTATTCCTTAGGTAATAGGATTGAACAGAAATTCATTCAATGGCAATATTTACGCCCCGGGCCGTTTTTAAGACTTGTTTTCAGATATTGGTGGAATATTATGGTCTTTTTTCTTTGTTTGAGATGGTGCTCATCTGGCATGCTGCCTTCTGGTCCTTGTATAATCAAATAGTGGTAGTAAATACAGCCTGTTTTGCACATAGTCGCTGCTGCTGCACTTCCTAATCGCCTTTCTGGCCTTGTGTTTATATAAAGTACACTTTATATTATGTTCAACAAGTGCTTATGTGGTTCTGTATGCTTCTGTTAAATGTGTTTTTAATCTGATATTCTCCACTCACCTATATCAGATGTTTATTGTATTTCTTTGCCCAACCACACAGTAGGATTGTGTTTAGGGATACAGATTTTATTTTGCAAAGAAATTAATTTAAAGTCAAGTTATGACTCAGATGAATATTTACTTCAGATCTCATTGCAGAATTAAAGGGTGTACTTATAGATAATAATATGAGTTTAAATTGCAGGTTTGAGGCAGAAGAAAAACTCCAGTCTTTTCAGGATACATATTTCACACCGTCCACAGGGCCATGTATAAAGCACACTGTGACCTGCACTGCCTCTGGACAAAACATGCTGCATTCTCAACTTTGACCTAACATTTCCTGTAACCTTCAAACTGTAGAGTGAACTGAATGTTTAAGTTTTAATATTAAAACACTAGAGACAACATACTTTCTATGTAAGGTAATAATCCTCAGTCAAAAAAAGAAGGGCAAATAAACCCATTTTTTTATTGTTACAGTGAAATATAAAGGATAATAACTGTGGTAGATATAAATATGAATATATATATTCATTTAGTATACTATTGCAGTCAGACAAAGCTAGAAAGTTCTTCATAAAATATCAAATTATGCCTCGAATACTTTTCAGTTTTTGGACTTTTATATCCAGAAATGTATTTATTCAATAATCTCGAGAGTGTGCGCATGTTAATTCGCTTATCTCCTCTAAATTATGGGCTTTCTGATATGGGGTTTGGAATTGCAGAAGCTTTACTTCAATACTGATCTTTGTGATTTTGCTCAGAGGAGGAATTAATATTTCACCAGTGATAACATTTATTGATAAGACAGCTTTGTCTGAGACCTGAGTATTGATTATTTTATTGCTCTATATGTGAGAAAATTATGAAGTTTCAAACTTCCAAAGCAGGCATCTGGTCTTCACCATTGCTCTCTTTCTTTATGTTTGGAAATATATGAAATTTTATGGCGTTGTATAAAAAGTACCGTCCTGTTTTATATTTTGCATTAACAGTGGGTGATATAAAATATAACTCTGCACAAATATCAAAACAGAGGCACAGGATGCAGTGGTGAGGTTGAAAAAACAGTAGCAGAAGAAATACTTCAGACTCTGTCTCTCCCTCGTCGAGCATCCAACTTTTCCCTTTTCAACAAATTTGATCAAAATCAATCATTTACTCTCGTCTACGCATTTCACAACAGAGAGCAACAAAATTCCCCATCTACATTATTCATCTGGCTTCAGTGATGTTCACTGCCTATTTGCTATCATCTTCTAGGTCCACTTGGGAACATATGTTGTTTTTCCAGTATATCCAGCTTGCAGTCGTGATCAGAGTTGCCCGGATGTGGTCTGGATGTTATCTGTGGTGGAGTTGCAAGTCACTGCTAAAAAAAAAAAAAAAAAAAAAAGTCACTGAGGACATGAAAGTTTTAAGAGAAAAGAGAACAGTGATTCAATTTAATGTTGTTCTGTTTCTCCCCCAGACATATTTCAGTGAAATCATTCTGGAATAATGTGACACACGCACACACACTGATTCATTGATTATATCATGTCTCCTGCAGTCATGTTTCAGTCAAATCTTCACTCCGTAATGTTGTAGCTGGCCTACTTATGGCCTGATTGAAACCTAATGAAATCTTTTAATGAGCAGTCTCTGTCTGGCAGCCTCTGGAGGGCCAGACTGAACTCACAAACCACTATGTGTGTGTTGAAGTTATTCATGCCACTGAAAGTAAATGTGCTGCAAGTGTGAGTGCATGTGTGTGCAGCTCCTCTGTTATTTGTGCATATACATGTCCCCCTTGAGTGTACGTGTCGAGTTCTATGGACATCTAGCCCCTTGAAAAACCCTGTTTTCTGTCACTGCATGGTAGGAGGCGAGGGCCGCTCCAGGAAAACACACAGCCAAAATAGAACAGGCATTACATAAAGTGAACACACCCAGAATAATTAGAATATATGTTTTATTTCATTTTGGCTTCCTTTAGTCAGACCCATGGCTTTCTCCCTCTTCTTCTGCGTTATATGCCGCTGTAGTTGAAAACGTTTCCTCCCTCCTCTCCTCTCCCCCTATTTTCCTTCTCCTCCTCCTGTCCTGCTTCCCTGCATGTTATTTTAGTTTTTTAAAATGTTTTCTCTGTCTTCGCTTCCCCGTGGAGAGCAGGAGCACATAAGTAAAGAAGCTCTTATCCTCGCACCGACGAGTAGATAAGAATAGGAATTACAGAGGCATTCATTGGAGAGAGAGAGAGAGAGAGAAAGAGGGAGAGATTGTGGTGGGGAATGGGGGGTTGGTGGGGTGAGTGATCCAGACAGAGAGGATGAAGGTTGAGAGAAGGTGAGATAGAGGAGGAGATCACGAAACGGAGAGGGAAGACGACCGAAGAGAAAATAAAATGCTGCTCACAAAGACAGGGATACACAGGCTATGCTATGCTGTTTTGGGCTTTCTTGTAAATTTACTGACTTTCTTGTTTTGTTTTTTTTTGTTTTTTTTTTTTCATAGCCAGACATTTACAGAGGCATAACCGATAACAGAGAACTTCTTAGTACGGTTCATCTTAGGACGAGGCCGATCCTTTTATGCTGAAGGCCTATCTCTGTGCTGAATATACAGAATCTGATGAACCTTTTCCCCTGTGCAACAGGAAAATGTCATGGACAGCTACTGAAAGGAAGCTACCCAATCCTCAGGCCCTTGTAGTCGTCTGTGATCTACTACATAGCTGCTTATAAAATACTGTGTGAATGAATAGAAAATGTGAATTCCATTGGTTTGCTTTAATCTGCTTTACTGACTTCTGTTGACTAAGCTGCCTGATGTTATAAAGAACAAAACGCAGGAAACAGATAGAGGTGTGATTGTGAATTCTATGTGTAATATTTAATATAAAGGTAGAAATGACTTATCACATATAGGTCTTTGGGATCTACACAATTTCCACATGGGAATCTGATCTTTATTTCCAAGCATAAATTAATGAGTTTCAATATCGCCTGGATCGATAACAAAATGAAACAGCATGGCCAATAGTTTCTTCAGACTCAGTAGGAGGGGGGAAACAGAAGGAAACAGGGGTTGTAGAAGACAAAGCTGCCAGTGAGCAGGTTAGGTTCACACCATTCATTTATTTTATTCATTCATCCTTTATTTAGCCTGGAAGGTCCTGTTGAGATGCAAGATTTCTCCTTCTGGGGAGTCCTGCTCAAAACAGCAACACAAACTGTTTCATATGACCTTGGCTTCTGAAACGGAAAAAAACCCAATGTTTTTCTCAACTCAGCCATACCACACTATTTCCCACCACTCAGGTCTGTGGTCAGTATTTCACTTTGGCCCAAACTGGGCTATAGCTAGGGGGTGAGCTTGGGGTTACAACTGGGGGAACTAGTGGGGCTAGATATAAATAATGCTTGGTTCTGCAGTGCTGGCAAAACAAGTTTGTGAAAGAAATGCCAGGTAAATGTAAAAAAGTAAAGCAGAGGATGAATGTATATAATAACATCATTACTACAAAAAGACAAGAAATTTGACAAAAGCAAGTGTTTTGTGAAGGCAAAAATTAATTACAGACAAACATAAAGATAAGCCTGTTCATTTCCTCAGAAAAAACTATTGTCATGCACAGTATTAGACAGTGTGGTGTTTGATTCTGAGTCGGATCTGGGCCCTTTTGTGTTAAATTTGCCTGTTTTCATCCAGGTCCCACCACCAAACACATCACCTACACAATGGTTAACTCTCCTGTCAGTGCCCTTCACTAAGGTAAGATTTAGAGTCGGTCCCCAAGGACCTTCAGTGGCAGCTCAGTGCTCCTGATGTGCTAAGGGCTGATGCTAAGGCTAAGTGCTGCTATATGTTAGTATGGGTAAAATGACCTTTAGCCTTAACAACAGAATGACTTTACCTTGCAATTTACCATGCAAAACCAACTAAACCAAAACAGTCTGTGTAAAATGATACAACTACTGCTACTGATATAGTTTTAAATCAGAAATCAGAATATTTTATTAATCCGAGTGGGAAATTGTTGGGTGTTACAGTCGTTCCATTAAAGTATAATGAAAAGTGGCAGGAAAGATTTATCAATACAACAGAAAAAATATATACAAATATATATTAAGCTCTAAATATACAATATCTATTAAGACACAAAATTAGAACAGCAATCTGTACTACACAATATATTAATATATAGAATAATACATAATAAATGTACTAGACAATAATATTATCAATATGATAATTAATTGGCTATGACTGATGAACTAACAACCAGCAAACTAAAGACTACTCCTCCATCAAACAATACTCTCGCACTGTATGTCAGATTTGTTTGATATTTTGAGGTAAAAGTGAGCAATAAATTATATTACTTCAATAAATCATGGTGTTGCTTTCTGAAAATTATAAGATGAGCCCTTTCTTGCTCAACAAAAATTCTAAATGCAACCTGTTTGCTTCCTGTAATATATTAATGGTGATTGTGATTTTCCACGTGATTTTTCACAAACAATTTCAGTGAAGACAATATTATGCAGTCATGTTTTGTCTCCAGTACTTATACCCAGAAGAAAATCATAATTCATCCTTAACATTTAAAAAAAGAAATAAAATGACATTAAATTCTTTGGCTCTAATTTGAGGGAGGATTCAAGGTTCTAATAGTTTTGGATTTTTCATTATAGTTTAGTTTTATTTAGTTTAGACTTTTTTTTTCTCTAATTCAGTTAGTTTTAATTCATTTTTAGAGCAGGTTTGCTAGTTTTTATTAGTTTTTGTTATTTTCTAAATGCTTAGTTTTAGTTTGTTTTTTTATATATATCTTTTCTCTTCTTCTCCGTCGTATTCAAATAAATCCCAGACAGGACTCTGCTGCTTTCTCCCAACTTTAGTTTCCATGTTTCCAGGTAGAGTGGGGACCAGAAGAGAATTATAAACCACAAGTGACCACAAGTGATGGACCGTTAAATATCATATGGTGCAGGCAGATAAAATTGCTAGAGTGAAATAAATTGCTTTCGTATCAATCCGACATTGACAAAGACAAAAACGAAGGGAATTTTATCCATAATTTTTATCCATTTTGGTTAGTTTTGTAAACACACAATACAGTTTCAATTAGTTATGTTTTTTTTTTTCTTTTAATTATAGTTTTTATTTATTTCAGTTAACGAAAATGTTTTTACAATTCTAGTCTTCATCATTTCGTTAGTTTTCGTTAACAATAATAACCTTGGGAGGATTTGCTTCTCTGCAAACATGTGGCCTACAGAGTCTATGCAGACAAACGGTTTAAAATCAATGAGACTTAGTTGAAAGAGGCTGATCTGAAATGGGAGGACTACAGGCTGCAAGCGCTTGTCGAGCATGTTTCCCCCAGTGTGCAGTGGACATGCTGTATGATACAGCATGACAACAGTCAATTCCCAAACAGTGTAATGACATATATCACACACACAGTCAACTACAACAAAACAAGACCCTTCAAAGCCCACATCTTCCCCGCACACTGAGGAAATGGGATCTGATCACACACACACACACACACACACCTGTTTGGTTTCACAGTCCCGATAGGTGTCACGTGAGAAGGTTTTATCCACTGTGTTTGAATTGCAGGATGAGATCTGGAAAACCACGTCCTCATGAAACTTGTATATCTCAGTGACATGCTTCACAAAGTCAATGAACCAAATCTTCAGACGCAGGGAGCCAGCACATGCAGCTCACAGACAAAATCAACAGAGGAAAACTGAAAATGTGGAAGCAGCAAGTAGAAGGCGGCAATATAGAGAACCTGCAAATATTCATCGAGATCAATGAGCTGCGGAACACACTTATTCCACATATGAAAACTCAAAGCTCTGCCCTGCAAAAATGTTTCCTGACCTATTTCTAAGTGCAAGATTCTGTAAAATATGACAGGATGTGAATCCCTTTCAGGGCATCACCAGTGCTGACTTCAGCACAGCAGTAGAGGAACAGTTCATGGATGTCACCTCTGATTCAACCAAAGTGGAAGTCCACAACACTGGCTGCATATTGGACTGGAGTGAACAATGACCTGTGCCCTGCAGAGACCTGACCACAGACCTTCCTGTTGTTACATCTAACCTATGTAAGAGCAGATACAGATCAAAACTAGACCTTGAAAATGTAAAGGTGGCAGTCTCACAGCCTCCTGTCTAATTTGAGAAGATCTGCAGCACAAAAAGCCCTGAACAGATTGCAAGACTAGAACTGTAGAAAATATTCAGGATTTTGTTTTTCCCCGGGAGTTGGTAAACTTACAGCTTTACAGCAGAAAAGCAAAAAAATGTGCTGAAAACAATAAATGCTCTCAGAAAAGTACTGAGATGCATATTGCAGTTTCTTCTAATAACTATACTCTGGAAGCTACTTGTACTTATTAGTTTATCAGTAAGATATCACACATTTATGGTGCTATTCATTCATGTTTCAAATAAATTAAGACAAGAAAATAATGCAATTGAGAGTATGTGTATGTGGGTAAAAGTAGGTGGATGTCAATGAAAGGCAAGCCCTGCATTAAAACTTTGGAAACCGTGTCTATTGCCAAATTTCTTTGTAAACTTCTATATGAGCAGCTGAAAAGCAGATTCCAAAGTTTTGGCTCTGCTTACTGGAGCACATACTGTACACAGTTGTTTTTGGGGGTTTTTTTATTGTTGTGCTTGTTTTTCTTCAGCTAAAAACTGTCCCAATTGCTGAGAACTATATGGAGGATTCATGGTTTAGTCATTATTAAAGCTAAATTTGATTGATTATTTTGTTACAGAATTTTATAATCTATAATACAAATTATTATTTTGAAAAATAAAGTCGATGACTTTATTGTTACATATGTGATACATTTTTTTCTCATTCTTCCTCATATACAGAAGCACAAACTGACGTCCATACTTAAGGAAACCCAAAGGTCTTATGGCATGGTGCATGTTTTAACAGAGTAAATCCTCCCCTAGACACTTTGTTCATTTCCATGTATGTTGATGAATTCTAAATATCTTTCAAAGTTGTATTTTTCATTCATATTAAGGTAACTTTATTTATCCCACCACAGGAAGTTTATTTAAATAACTTACACATATGCAAAACATAGAGTAACATGCACACAGGAACTGAAAATACAACAAATAAAATAGTGTCAAATATTTTAAGCAGTTTGGTTGGATAAAGAGAATCTATAAATAATGATGACACATAAGAATTTAACCCATGAAGACCCAAACATTCACCACCAACCAAAAGCATCTACTGATCTAAACCGTTTAATACCTGTTGATCCATTAATCCTATCAATACATGTAAATAATTGGAGTAAAATGCAGTTTATCATCTTTTCATGGTCATCAGATATGACCCATTTGGACATTCAGAGGCTCCGTAGTTACCATGGCAACACTGTCATCTTCTACAACATTGATTCACCAGTAAAACCCATGGAGATTGATAAATAACAGTGGATGGATATGCTTGGTTTATGTTAGGTTAATGATATATTTGACTGAAATAGTCACTTTTTCTGCAGTTTTCTCTGCTTTTGGTATGATAACCCTCAACTTTAATGTGAGCTTTTATGAACATTTTTATGATCAGTAAGTTAAATACAGGAAAGTACCAGATTCATACTGATAAAATACAAAAAAAAGAGAATAATATTCTAAATAAGTGTTGTTAAATCAGTTAACAAAGGTTAGACAGAGAAAATTTCATTTGGGAACTGACTTAAAATTAGCGCTGGGTCTTTAAGGGTTATTAAATGTTTTCTTATATTGAACCAAAAAAAAAACAAATACATAGAAAATATTTCTTTCTTTTAAGACATTTCAGAAGGGTAAATAAAGACACTAATCAGCCTAAAAGAAAAACATCCAAACATTCCCTCTTATGTGCAGCCTGTAGATTGTCATTTTCTAACTCATTGCCTACTCATTAAAATGTTCGTGTTTGATTAAAAAAAAAAAAATGCTGGTCGGAGAAATGGTGCTAAAGGTTCTGGCTTATTATAATGCAAATCTGATAAGCACAAAAACAGTACATTTTTAGCATGAGCGACCTCAGCAGGGATCAAACCACAGTGTGGATTAATGCTGAAATGTATTGCATTCTTTATCTCTGAGCACCAGGGAAGCCAGATAACACACACAGGTGAATCTGTTGAAAAGTTCAGTATGCCAGCTGATCTATAGATTATACCTGCTTCACAATGCGCTGTACTCCAATAACCTAAGCATCATGTGTAGATCACCAATAGCATAATTCTCCGGGGCTATCTGATCTCATCTTTGGTGTTTTAGCTGTGGATAAGACAAACCTAAGTCACAGCCACGGGATAGGAATGATAACTGATGTGGTGCTCAACAGATTAAATCTATCTTGACCGGGGGCACCCTGCATGCTAGATAAGGCCATATGTAACTGTCTGTGGATATAGATGACCTGAAACAGCTGATCTGGTCTTGGTCGGTCTAAGGAGAGTTTTTAGTATAATTTGTTGGTGTGATAGAAAAGCAGACAAATGGATAGATGGATGTTCCTCTACAGCGTCTGTTTCTGTCCTTGTGGTTCTTTCAACCACAGCCATAGTTTAGTGCCTCTCACATAATCTTGTCTCCTCAAAACTGATAGTAAACTTTGAGTGTGTGTGCAGGACTGTGGGTATAACACATGCTGACTTTGGCGTCATTCCCCACAGCAATAAAAAATAAAGTAGTGTTCTTTGCCCAGTGCTTCAATATTATATCAGGTGTGTTATCATCTTTCTCCATTTCTCTGTTCATTTCTTCTACCGTCCCACTGGTGAATTGATGTTGCTGATGCTGAGGACAATATTAGAGGGGATATAAACACTTCTCTAAAGAAGACAAATCTCTCCATAGAATCTCCAAGCACTACAGATGCACCAACAACTATACTAGGAAATAGATGGCACATATAAAATAATGCTCGTCTCTCTGAATAAGGCAACAATATTCTAGCACATAAAGCTCTAGTGTGTTTGTGTGGGGTATTCTGGGTTGTTTAGTTTACCTTGGAGGGCCTTAGTTGAGACGACCCAACATTTCATCTCATTTCATCTCATATATTGATGTTGTGGATGTGTGTTCAGTTAGACTATTATATTCAAAAAGTAGACATAGTCACCTTAACTTTAACCATTAGTTTGAGAACTTCTGTTTTAAAGTGTATAATTAGTCATGTGACCATCACCACCTTGGATTTTTTTTAAGCCAGAAGTGACAAATGTCTAGAAAAGTGGTGGAGCTGATGAAGAAGGAGGGATGAAACTTACCAGAGATGCCATGAGACAATGAGAAGATATCCAATTATTAATGTATGCTCGCAATCAAAGTTTTAATGCTTCAGTCAGTTTATAATGCACACAGAATGAGTATTATATCCTATTTATTTATTTATTTATTTATTTCATAATGACCCAAACATTCATTATCAAACAAAAGCATCTACTAATCAGTCTAAACTGTTTAATACCCGTTGATCCAATTATCTCATCAATACATGTCAATAATTGGTGTAAAATGCAGTTTGTCATCTTTTCATGGTCATCACATATGACCCATTTGGATGTTGAGGCTCTGTGGTGAATGTGGAAACACCATCATCTTCTACAACATTGATTCACCAGTAAAACCCATGGAGTTGGATCAGTGACAGTGGATGGAGACACTTGGTTTATGTTCAGTTAATGATATATTTGCTGAAAAAGTCACTTTTTCTTCAGTTTTCTCTGTTTTGGATATAATAACCATCAACTTTAATCTGAGCTTTTATGAACATCTACATGACCAGTAAATTAAATATAGGAAAATACGTGATTTTCACTGAAAAAATGCAAAATACAGAGGATAATATCACAATAAATGGTGATAAATCACTTAAGAACAGGTTTAATAGAGAGAAACATTAATTTGGGACTTGCCACAAAGGCAACACTGGGTCTTCACGGGTTATTTATTTATTTTGTAGAGACACTTTTGCTAATATGTTTAAAATACACTTCACACTCTTCTTCTAAAAGCAATTTCAGCTGGGTGGGAGGCAGGGTGGGGGGTTGCTTCTAGGCTGTCATTTTCAAGCTTTTGTTTTTTGTTTTGTTTTGTTTTGTTTTTTGCCATATTGGCAAATAACAATTTTGTCATGTTTGGGCAGAGCAACAGGAACCCAAAGATAAAATGGTCAACTTTATCAAGTATTAGGTAAAAAGTCATTTTACAGTCTGCTTATTTCAAACTGTCAGTCCGACTCAGCAGGGATGTGAGCTGTCATACAGACCTGTCAATCAAAGTCCAACACAGCAGACATCAAACCCTTGCATGTGACCTGAAATCTGATCAATGGAGCAATAATTTAAAGATGAGCCCACCAATAACTTATTAAAGGTCCCAAAGAAAACAGATACTTAGTATTTTTAGAGAGAAGTTCAAAGTAAATCCGTGGGATTCTGGGCTTCAGGGATCCAACCCCGGAGCCCATGCCCCTTGGTTTCTCCACAATCCCACCTGTTTGGGAAACTACTACTAGATTCTGTCCCATTCATTCCAATGGGAGAATGAATGTGATTCAAACTCACAGATCAGAAGAAAATCAACCTCATTGGAGGCCTGTCTCTGTCTCAGCAAATCATGTCTGGTGGGATTAAAACTGGTAGTAATTCTGATACTAATTACCACCAAAAACTTGACATTATTTAAAGTTTATCTATCTACTTTTATTCATCCACACAACATTCTCACCATGAACCATCACGATTTAGGAGAAAGGACGTAAATCCTTTCATATCAGTGGTGAAGAGTATAATGACTCATATTTGCAATGCAGTATTTATGCTAATAGCAACATAATGAAACAGCAACTAGACTGCAAACACGTAAAAACATGACTTTCATCTTATAACAGTTATGTACAGTTTGTGTAATGTATACACACACTAATCAGTGCTTGGCCTGATTAACTTGCCAGCTGACCGATATAACACCTAAAGAATGCTAATATAGCTAAGTTATGCTAACATAAACTTTATGAAACTTTAGTGCGACAGACTCTCTGACAGTGGACCTGTTTGATAGGGGAAAATATTTCTGAAATAGTTCACTCACAGCATGTATTTGGTTTGTGCCAGCGGAGAAAACAGGTGGTCTAACATTAACCAGTGATTAGTTCCATTTAAGTGTCCCAGAAAGCCACGCCACTGATCCAGTACCATAGATATGAAAGGAGAGAAAGGAAATCTCCTTCACAAAGTGTAATACATAATAACAGAGAAATCACAGGCTGAGCACCTGTTCTCACTGGTGTCTTAGGAGAGCCTCCTGTACTTTTATGGTCAGCATGCTCGCACCAAAACTCTGGACTTGATGCACCTACATGGAATACAGTCATTGCAAATTAAAATAATTTAGCCTCTCCTTTTCATGCCGTAATGACTCAAAATACCTGCTGGGAAAAAGGTCTATAGACTGGAGCATCAGAAGCCCGACTCAACAAGCAGCACGCTGTCAATTACATCCCAAACAGCAAGATAAGGGCAAAACACCAACCTGTTACAAATAGGAGCTACTCCATTAATTATTCATAACCTAATTATAAGAACTCAGTCATAAATAAATTGACCTACCATGAACGTGATATAAAGTTACGAGACCAATGTTTTGTCTTTTGTTTTTTTTTATGCACCTGACTGTGCGTATTATTTCTGCTGTAAAATTGGCCATTTTAACATTGGGCACTTTGGGGATTGACTCACTTTTGGGGAAGCCCCAGGGGCTGTTCAAGGAACTGCAGATTTTGGGCACTTATGTGCTGGCTTCATTTTTCAGACCTCGAGGCTGCTACTTGATAAATGACCCTGTGCACTGGGAATCTAACTCCTAAACCTGGGAGTAGTAAGCTCATGCTGTGTCAAATGACCTGAGTGTTTAAGCATGTTGTGTATTCCTGTAGATCTTGTGCTCAGTTTTAAATGCATCCATGCATAAGGAAGCAAAGATTTTGTCAGATTTTGCATCTATAGTATCGGTTAATTGTATGCCAGGTTTCTGTTTGTGAAATAAAATGAGCATAACTAAGTTTCCTGATAGTAGAAGTACAACAGGGGTCCTACATAAACATGCACACATATACCTATTAGACATACCAGCATGTATAGATCTGCCTATGCATCCCACAGACTAGTTTGTGTTTGTGTGTCATCATGAGAGGTTACTGAGCCATCTGAAACTGCAGCACTGTATATGCTTACGCTACTGTGAGCTGTGCATAAAAACAGCTGCTTTTCAAATCCCTTTTTTGTATGGTGAATGACCGAGGACCTATCTGGGTAGCATATTCTCATCTCAACATCAGCATGGAAGCAAATTAGCACAATGCCACTATACAAGATAGATATTGTGCTTTTGCCACAGCTCTCTGCGGTGCCAGCACAGTGATTTCAATGAAGGGCCTTGTGGTTTCAGGCATATATACAAGCAGTAATGCTGTCAGACTGTGGGTGCCAAATGAAAAATTCATGCTTTCAAACTTTCCTTTTATTATCATCAATACTGAAGCGCCATGTAGAGTCATCTGCATAAAGTGTGTGGACTTGTCACAACATGTCATTCCACAGTTAACCATAAATTAAGTTATGTAATTACAAACTGACTTAATACCATATTATCACACAGTATTTAAGGCCCCTACTAAGTATTCCCTTGTGTATGTGCAGGTTATTATACAGGACAGATTATAATATTATAAACAGTTGGTTTATTTGGCAGTTTGTAAAATGTATGCCTTTTAGCCTGATCCGTGCCATGTATTTAACAGCTCTGTCTGAGTGATAAATCATTGACGCCAAAAGCATTAGAAGGCTGTATGTCATGCGCACACACTGAGATTTAATCAAGTTAATTAGTATCCAGTATCATTCGGTTTTGTGTGGTTTCACACGGACACAAACATGTTTGATTGTGTAACATTTTAGATAAGCTTTAACTCTTGTATTTTCAATGCCACCGTAAAAATGACCATTTGCACAGAGTTTATAAAATACTCAGAAATCTTAATTACAAATCACTGAAACCAATTTAGGAGCACAGTTTGCAAAGCTTCAATGTATATTGTGGATCATAGTGTTATTGTTGTTGTTGTTGGTATTGTAGTTACATTGGCGTAATTCAAGATTTCCTCTAAATATGACAATGTATGTTCATTTCAATATGCTTGAATTGAGCAATTCAATTAAAATGCTAAAAATAAGAAATAATAATAAAAAAGCACTGTTTTTACTTTTTTATTACTGATGTTAAGGGAAGTCATATCCATGGTTAAACATAAGTCAGACAGAATTCTACTGCATCAACTTGTTAGTAACCTGTACCCGCAGTGACATTATTTATTAGAGCCTGAGCTACACGAAGTGTGGGTGAGGTCCTTCTGCATGTCCTCAGATTATTATTATAATAATAATAATACGTACCCCCAAATGAACATACATTTGGAGGACATGCTCAACAATAACATAGCAGGCCAGTCATTTTTTTCATGTAGTATGTAACTTAGCATGCAAAAATGCCTCATTGGTGCATCTTAAAGCTATACCTCTGTGAACCAGCACTTTCATGTACATGGATGATATGTGGTAAACATGTCATTCACCCCCAAGACCTGTAAAATATTGAAATGGTCACATGACTTCAACCATTTTTGAACAAATACTACTTTTTTTTTTTTTTCAAATTCTTGCAGTTTACTTACTAACTCTTTCTACGATTTTAATTCCATCTACTTTACCTTTGGTCACTATCATCATAGACGTTAGAGAGCAAAAGTTTTAAAATGCTCTATAACTCATAATTCACAGCATTGTTGCCCAAAAATGCCCGTGGTTAATTACAGTCGGTCCTGAATGCATCGAGCTGTCAGTATTGAAGCCCACTCCCACATACTAAGGAGGTGAAGTCTGACTGTTGCTCGCTTTGTTTTTTGTGTTAGGAGCACTTTATGTTATCCCATTTATTCCATTGTTTCCCCTTCTTTTTTTTTTCTAAGCTACTCTTTGTCTTAGATCAAGCAATTTCTGAAAATGATGAACTACAAAATTATCAGGGAATATAAATAAATTAGTGGCTGCAAGTGATCCTTCCTTTACAAGACATAATGTCAGGTGCTTGGATTTCCCCTGAGGTCAAAATCACTACCGGAGCACTGGTCCAAGTGTTTATTCCTGTCACTTGTAAGATGGAGAACCTGCAGAGTCAAGGCAGCAAAATCAGGCAGTATGTTGAGAAGCCTGCGGCGAGGTTTGACTTTGAGTCTCTTGAGTCTGTTTCCTGTCTCCCTGCTGCCCACTTCCTGCCTGTCCGTCACACTGAAGCGTGGATTGGATATGACGTGTGGCCTCCACATAGACACTGAGGGTCAGACTTCCTGGGACTTTCACACTTTGTTTCAGACACACTGTTCACCTGAAGGCATGTGTGTTATTTATCAAACAATCAGTCCAGCCGGGAAGAGAACTTCACTTGTCATCAGCTTGAGCTCTGAGTCTCGCCAGCAACATGTGCTTTATTCCGTTTTGCCCAAGCTTTAACAGGAGAATAAAGTGCGCTTCGGTATTGTGTAAGTTCACTCAATTAGAGAACGATGATATTTGCAAGAAAAACTGTACTGTGCAGACTATAATCATTTTTATAACACTCTCCTCTAAGTACTGCGACAAAAACAGCAAATTGCCTCAGGACTTTCTGGTACAGTATTAGCTGTATGAGAGTAAACCCCCGCCTCCTCTCCTCTCATACGAGCATCTGCTGAACCAGTCGCTCCATCTGGACCCGCTCCTCCTCCTGTGATGGTCTTCTCCACTTGCCCTAGCCTGTGTTACATAGGTTTAATTCCCTCAGGTCCTGGTTAACGTCTAGTAATGCATTACTTTGGGGAGAAATCATCCCTTCCATTTGGCGTCATTAACAACAGCCTGTACATTTTCATGCAACTGTTACTGTCAGTTTTCACACAAATCTTGCTTGGTTTTTACATTTTTACTGGTTCTCCCTGTCATTATTGAAGACTTGCTCTGAAGCTGTTGAACATTTCACTTTTCAACAACAGAGGTTTTCACAGCTGTCATGGAAATTAGCACCTTTAAGACAGACAGTTGAGTCTGTGCAAACTGATAAAAAGTCATTGCATATTGACATGACAGTAAGTGACCTCTGATAAAATTGCTATGTCATTGAAACTATGGCCTTACATAAGGATAGGAACTAATAAAATGTGATTGATGCCAATGCCATTTTCAGTTTTATCTGATTCAATCAATCCAATTCTTTATAATACCCTTTATGCTCATAATCTAAGTATTTTATTACCCTGTGTGAGTCTGAGCACAGTTTACATCCTCACTATTACAACAAACACTGAGGTTTGGCTCTGTAACCTGGTGAATTGTCCAGTTGCTCCAATGTTATACAATTAGCTTTGGTTGTAAAGGTTTCAATTTGTGTATACACTATCAACACATGTTCCCATGCAATCTTCTCTGAGCTGTTATAATTCAGATAAAAATAAGAATTCTAAAAAATATTTTTCATTAGTGTTTATAGACAATAGATAGGTCTGGCACCCTCTTCTATTGGCCACAAACACAATAGATGTCATCTGTGTTGTTTGCTAGTTCTTTGGCGGCTCTGACGATGCTACAATGGTGCATTTGATAAATTGTGTTGGCAGAGAAGTTGTTTTGGTGGGACATGTGTGCATACAAAAGTGTTTTGCGGTATGAAAATGACTAAATCCCCAAGAAAGAAAACAGCACATAAAAAAAAAAAAAGATGTGTCTCTTTGTCAAAACTTGCCATTTTCAGGGAGTAGTTGCAGCTCAGATGTTATTGTTCTTTCAAAGTGACAATGCACAGAAAGGAAGTAGAGTAAAAATCCTGCCGCTACACAATGGAAATAGTCACGCTTATTTCCAGACTAGTGCAAGCACGTACACTTGGAGTCGACTAGACAGAAGTGCAACAGCAACTGATTGTCTACTGTCCACCTGGCAATGAAAGAACCAAACAGGACAAGACTGTTACCTGTGATGTAACGATATTCATCTTCCACTTTACATTAACTTTGTAGTCGTGAAATATGCTTGCCAAAATACAAGTTGGAAGTCTTGCAAAAATTGTGCCTTGCTAAGCTGGACTGTGAATGAGCATTAATAAAACTGACAGCCAGTTGGTCCAGTCCTGGATCCTGTCTGCAGCAAGTTGTTGCCAAATTACAGACCTGTGGACGTACTAGGAGATGTCCAGGTATGTCTGATGGTCCCTGCTAGCAGCCACAAACTGCTTAAAAATATGTGAATAAATGGCACTACGTATGGAAGCAAAAACAAATAGCTTGAATAATAATAAAAAAAAAAAAAAAAATAGAAATACTGAGGAATATTATTAATAGGCAGTGCTGTGCAAAATGTAATATATTTATTTTAAGGCATAGGACACCCGAATTACTTGAGGGCTGTTGTGGCCTAGAAGGCAGGAGAACCTTGTGGAGGCTTGAGGCTGGATTCCCTGCACCGGCACAGACATTGTTGACTGATGTACCCTTGAACAAGGAACTTAACCCCCATTTGCTCCCAAGGCACCTGACATGGCAACACACTGCTCTAGTCTGCAGTGTGGGGTGTGTTCCTGCATGTACAGCTAATGATGGGTTAAAAGCAGAGGGTCAAATGGATTGTATGTTGCATGTCCACATATACAACATATACTGACAAATAATAATAAAAAAAAAAAAATCTTGAATGAGGCCAAATGTGCCTAACAGCTTGTACTCTTTCTAGATTTTTCCATTCATGGATGTATTGATCCATAAGAATATTGACTATGAAGAACCCAACTATCAAGGAAAGATCACTGACTGTGTCTCACCTAATATGCATACTGTCCACATGTAAACCTGATTAGGTACAGTGCTCATGTTACTGTCTGCTTCTTCCTATCCCTTCCTGAGCACACCTAACAACAGCCAGCCATATAAAAAAGGACAAATCATTTTCAGCAGTAAAGGCTTGTTTTATTATTTAAACAAAAGATCTACTACTTCACAGCCAGTATACTCAAACTTGCATTGGCCTGTAATGGACTTGATACAAAGCTAAAGTACTTTGACTAAGTGCTCCATCTGTCTCACTGTATCTAACACAGGTATAGCTGTGTTTCCCAAAATAGAGCAATAGAGCAGCATCAGACATGGCAGAGGCTTCCAATCTCTCATCTTTCCCTCCACACAGAAACTGCTGCATCAGATGAAGACTGTGGAAAGGGAGTCATTTCTAATGTGCTCTAACTGCAGATCAATCTACCTACAGTATACAGATTTATTTATGCAGACTGGAATATTGATGAATTATTACACAGCATAGGACTATTAACGAGTGCTATTTGGAGGCATAATTCAGTCTAGGATGCTGATTTATTGCTCAGAGAGAGTGAGGGCGATGCACTGCATTGAAAAGGCCATTTTGAACTATTTGGAGGGAAATGTGAATGAAAACTATAATTTGACTTAGCTTGTCAGCTCTTCACTGTGCTCTTGTGTGCTCTTAAAGCTCAAGTTTTGTCAAATTCCAAAACAAATTAGTCAAAACAAGAGCAAGTACAAGTGCCAAACACCAGTATTGGCAACATGTCAGTGTCAGCCTTGAAAGGCAAAAAAAAAAAAAAAAGGGAACAAAATTAAATGTACAATCCACTTTACCTGAAATGACAGATCACACAGCAGTGTGTCTTTAGGGAAAATACTGTAATACTTTTTCCTCACTTTGTCATCATTTCCCAGTTACAGTTCTGTCTGTGAGCAATGATTCATCTCACATCACATTGTATTTAACTGTTTTGAGATTGTGGTTCTTTTTTTTTTTTTAACCTAGATTTGATTACTTCTTGTGTGTATGCGCACAGATCCAAAATCTCTTACACCTCATCTTTACCAGGGCAGTAAGACATCTGGGCATCGCCACAGGGGTTCAGGTACGATTAAACATCAATGTACTGTAACACACCAGGGAAGCACAACAGTGATGATGGGTTACGCACCAATGAGGGTTCGGAAGGGTGGATATGCTCTGTTTTTGTTCCCAATGATTCCTCCTTTGAGAATTAAGGCAAAAGGGTAAATGAAAATTGGATACTACAGTCTAACACTGTGGTCATAATTAACTATCAACAGCTAGCTTAAGGTAAGCAGGAGAGAAGTTAAGCAATTCACACATTAACTGAAGAAAAATGTTTAATTAAGGCACGTTAGAGTTAATTGGACAGATATTTCTCCCCTTTTAGTAGAGGGAAAATGTTATTTCAACACCTCCAGCTCTATGCTAACACATCTGTACAATGAAGCCTCACAGACAAAATACATCTAGTGCATATAACCACAGTAGGAAAGCGTACAGGGCCACCTGCAAAATGTAAAAACTGAGTGTTTATGGGATTACTATGGCCTTGTTCAGACAGGCAGTTGTCAGTTTTCAGGATATCTGAGCATGTTCAGACTTTGTCTCTCCATCATCATGACTCTCTGTATTCAGCTACATACAGTTGATGCAGATGTCAAATGTATTGTCAGTTACATACTTACTGTTTTGTTCAGTAAAGTATCATCCCCAGATCCAAACTCCTCTTCCTAATATGATCCATTTGTTAACCTTTTTCCGGCATTTTTAAAATAGTCAACATTTCCTTCATTACAAGTTGGTTTGGGGCCTAATTTGTATTAAAATAAACTATTACAGAAGCTGTAAGAGCAGTGATTCTGTAGTTTGAGAATTATTTGCTGTAGACGGCAAAACAATTGCGCCACAGGTGGATCTCAACTCTCATCTAACTCACAGGTACAACGTTAAATCAGTGACTGAGCTGATTCCATCCATGTTTTTTATGTATTACAGACTGTAAGATTGAATGAAGATAACACATACTGAGTCAGGCTACAACACGTGTCAAAGTAGAAATCAGTTTCATTTATCTGTGCTGTTATACCTGTAAACAATGAAGCTAAACTGAGGACTGGGCTGTTGCAATGGTGTCATTTATATGGACAGAAGAAGCACCTGAGAAGGAGGGGGAGAAGGAGAATATGAACCTCGTTGTGATTCAAGAACAATAAGAACATTAGCGTATCAATTTTCCAAAGAAAAATTGAGATTCATGGTTGGAGCAAACATAAACCTGTTGTGTCATCAGTGTTCATGCTGAATTCCTATTGCTTGCAACAGCCATCTTTAAACTTCCCTCTACTGTACGCCTTTTGACAGAGAAAGCCCATAATAACACTGTGTATTCACTTTCTCCTGATTCGATTGTGATCGTGATCAAGCTTCTGGTTTAGCACCAACAAAATAGTTTTCTAACTAGTGCTATTGACCACCAATGAGTGGAACTTGGGAACATTAAACTGAAGGGTCCTGTCTATGCCCTTTTTTACACCATGTTTAGTGAAAATTCATCATGAATATGTTTGGTGGCCTGAAGTGAAATTCTGTGTTTACTGTTTCAGAATGATATCACTTAAACTCAGATCAATCTGTGAAGCTAATGGTCTTAACCTGCTCACTGTCAAGTTCTCTTAAATAAAGACGGTGTTTATGTGTCTAACACGTTTCATTTCTTCCTTCATACAGGTGATGTCACAGAAAAAATTAAAGCATATTCATTACTGTGAAGGTTGACAGAAAGGCATTATATTTATATGTACAATCTTAGATTAATACCAATATTAGCAATGCCATTGGCGTATTAGGATTAGTAGTATGAGTAGTAGTGGTAATAGTAGAAGTAGAAATAGTATATCTAAGAAGTTCATCTGTCTGTAGATATAACACTGGTCATAAAAACGGTTACTAAGTGTAGGTCGGGTGCCTGTTGTGTTGACACATACATGGTCTAACTGTGACACACTCCCAAAATGTTTAACTTGGACTGAATTAGAAATGTCAGGTTTTTCCACAAGCAGCTGTTCATAGTGATGGTTTAGATTTTATATCACTAAGTTTGTTTCTTTGGGAAAAAAAAAATCTGACCTGTGGAAACTTTAAAACTACCATCTTTCTGGTTTCTGTCTTTTCCCTTCACAGAGGCATCATTTGACTACATTACTGATCCACTTAATGTGTTCGGTCCCTGGCACTGCATTCATATTCTGTCGGTTTGCTTCGGAGAACATTATTTCAATGTACAGCAACACCAACTTCAGTTCAAACAATAACAAGACAGTAAAACACTAAATAAAAACTAGGTGGACTGATTACTATAAAATAATATATCACCATCTGGATAAGAATGTTTCAATGTCAAGTGATTATTAGTGGTTTCTAAGCTATATTCAACATTAATTTTATTCTGAACAGTGGTGTTTTGTCCCAGACAGGTTGAATAAATATAGCCTCCTGCTGCTCGGTATTCATTAAAAAATAGTAAATGACAGCTATCATTTTATAACCAAACTTAACTCTCCTTCTCTGGTTGTTTGGGCACCCTATGACTTGACAGGCTGTGGTGCCCACAATTCGCATTGTGTGAAATAAAGGATGAGAAAGCTAACAATGATCAACAATAAAGTCATTGAACTTACGGTTAAGAACAGAAGTACGATTACAAAATGCATTTATGAGGAAGTATGCTTGTTTAGGCAAAGAATAGGTCAATATCTATCTTTAGATTGGCCAAGTTGCTGTCTACTGGTACATTTAGGGGAGGCTTCTGGAACAGGAAGGAATGTGAAATAGTTACTAACTCTTGCTTTATTCCCACAACAGCCTATGTATTTAGATAGGTGTTGTATGGACAAACAAATCCTCCTCCAAGATCTGAGAACTTGCAGACTTCAGTGTGGTCAAATAACATTATCATGCTTGGCTGACAGTTTAGTCTGACACGAGAATCAAACCCAACCATCATCAAATCATCACAAATTTAAATTTTGGTGATACTTATGAAACAGCAACATTCATTCATTAGATAACCTTTAGGATTTGATAAAGCTTGGTTGCCCTCATTCATACCACAGGATGCAAACACTTCCTGGGAGATTGAGCATAAGGCAAAAAAATCCTTTTAATCACTGCCCCAAGAAAAAACAGTACTAACTTTCATCACTGACTAGGAATTGAATTTTTGATAGTGTTATCACAGCAGCAAGGAGAAAACCATGTTAAAGCCAGCTTTCTATAAGATGATGTTTACAAACACAAATCAAGGGGGCAAGTGAATAAATACTGCAAAAATTCTGTTCTGGTGTAATATCTGGATTCTAAGGACCACAAGAAGCAACAATAGAGGGTAACTGATGAAAAAAATGTGTTGTATTGCAACTCTTATACAGTGATGCTCATATCAATGAGAATTCAACCACACGCTGTAAATTCCAACACAAAATTGTAGGAAGCTACACACGCCCTTACTCTCCCTCTCTCTTTTTCCGCTTTCTTTCTTTAGTCACCAGACAGCGTTATCAAGACGCAGGGTGAAAGACATTATCAGCATTGAAGGCATTCACGATTCAGTGTGTGAGTATGGAGGAGAATGAGAGGGAAGAGGGAGAGATAGTGAGTGTGTGCATGAGAGAAAGAAAGAAAGAAAGGAAGGCAGGCAGCAGAGTGTGTTTTTGTGTGTGAGGAGAGGAAGAATGGGGAGAGGGTGAAATCATTAATTCCTGGCATTGAGGAAGCAAAGCTTGGGCCAGCAAGAAGAGAGACACACACTCACAACAACATACAGATGGGGCTTTCTGAAGATCAACAGTGCCCCCTGTGTTAAAAATTGTTGAACTGTATCTTCACTGCCAAAACCATACAAGAAAATGTTGGACTGCCTTTCTATCTCTCTATATCTTGCATTTCTAGTTGATATTCCTCCTGCCTGTTAATGAAGCTGTCAGTAACTGTGGTTTAATAGCAGTCAGCGGCCCCAAAAGGCATGCACAAGGAGTGAAGGGGAAGAATGAAAAGTACAGACACTCTGGGAAACAAGTTTCATCACCACACTGATGATGAAGACATCAGTCTATCCTCTGAGGGGAGACTGATATTACATTTAAAGGCTCAACAGCAGCAACCAGGAGATACAGGCGAAACTTGACTGGACTAAACCACTAATGATACAAACAGGGACTAGTTTTTAGTCCATTCACACTGATCCATGTACACTAGAATCACTCAAGAATCCACCTACATTAAAGGAGCACTATGGAAGATTTATATCCCCTCATGTGCTAACATGAAGTTTATGATGGAGTCTGTTTTGTGGAGAGAATTGCTGTTGATGTTATCTGAATGTGTTACTAAGCTAATGAGAGTCTTGTATGTGTCAAATCACGTACCTCTGTACACTTGTAATTTTAAGTGTGTAAACAGGGGTGGCTGGTCCATAGTGGGCAATAATGCACCACCCTCCTTAAGCCACACGAAAAAAAGAGAGAATAAAGAGTTTATAGTGCCGGTCTAAGTCTTAATATTATTGTCCAATCAGCAGCCTGATTATCACTGTGACATTCAGCAGCCTGAATTGTATTGATTGCATATTGCCAGCCAAATATATACTGAATATGTTCTAGAATGATTTGATTAATTATAGTTTTGATGACTGTATAATTTGATTTGACTTGATTATCGCTATGGCATCCATGATGGCTATAAATTGTAGACTGTGCTAACAGTGATTTCATGGGCAAACTAGTAGATGACAATGTATCTGTTGATGGCCATGGTGGAAGTGTTTTGTTGTGGAACCAGATTTATTGTATTGGAGACATTTATCTTGACATAGCTGTACAAAAATACTGTACAGTATGTACAATTCATGTCTGGTGTTGCCATCTAGTGGTTGAATAGGAAAACCAAATTAAACAATGCAATGTAACTCTGTAAAGTTAGCTATCTGACTTTTATTTTTTTATTATTTTACCTACTGAACAGGTCATCTTACCCATCATCGTAACAGTCCCCCCCCCCCTGAGAAATTTATCACAAGCCGCCACTGTGTGTGTGTGTGTGTGTGTGTGTGTGTGTGTGTGTTCATATTGTCACTTGCTGCAAAATGCGATACGCTGTAAGTACCCAGACAGACACTCAAAACAGTTACAAACTTGGACACTTTTTACTCTCAACAGTCACCATCTTTGCTGCATAGTGGACAGGAAGGGACCAGAAAACAGCAGCGGAAACAACAATTTGAATGGTGGCAGCAAGCGCCACAAGTGTGCAAAATCAAACTTATTAAAACAGGACTTTTAATACATATAATATGATACAAATAGAAGTACAGATAAGTGAAGTATCAGATAACGAAGGGAAGTTAAGTTTAATAGTAGATGCTTAGTTGATTAGAGATTAAAAAGCAGCAAAGAACATTGCATAGTATTGTATTGCATATTGTTGGTTCCAGTAAGCACACAATGACCTGTTTGACAAGAGAAAACACACACAATTTGCACATTGTGTAGTTAAGAGCACTATGCCTGCAGTGTGTTGCATGTAAATGTACTATTATAAGTCTTCTATTTGAGACATAGTGAAAGCTGAATGATAGCTGTCACAATATCCTGATTTAGGAGTTTGGAAAGCCAGACTTTCCATAAAACTGTCAAGACACATCTGGCTCCCAGCACCACAAAAACTCCAACACAAATTCCATACAAGCAAGGATCCGTCTTACATTGAGAAACTATTCATTTCATGACTTCTACAACATGTTGGTATATACATAATGAAAATTCAATGCACCAAAGCATAAAATATATATGTTATATTAAACAGCCGGGAATTTTCTCAAAATTAAAGACAGATCATCAGCAACTGCCTCAAAGCACCACTTGGTCCTATACAGCCACACAAAGCCACAATCAAAGCGTACAAAATGAATGTTGTCTTACATGACCTGCAGCTTAGGCTTTAGACAATGTAGGCTCCAGGGTGATATGGGCCCACAAACCCTCCTCCATAACAAGGCATTAATTCTGTGAGGGGTGCAAGTTGAAGTTGCTTAAGCTTCTGTGGAGGATACCTCCAGACGTCTCTCTGTGTAATTACAAACATGTCTGGCTGAGAGACAGCTGACCCACAATTCCAGGTTACAGCTTTTATTGACCCTATAATTTCTACTGGCCTGTCTCGTGCCGTATTGTTGGATCGTGATTATTTGATATCGATTTTTACACCTGTGGGTATCCACACAGATGGTTTGAGTTAATTGGTCTGATTAAAACTCTGCTGAAGTTAAACTCACAACACAAAGCAGAACTACAGTAGGAGTATGTGAGGTCAACCTTCTATTCTGTAATCAGCTCTGGGTGCACACCGAGTCAACAGGAGACAGGAGATGCCAATCACACGCAGTCTGTACATGCCCACGACATCCTGAGCAGAGGTCTAATCATATAATGATTTACACCGCCTGTGGTTTTGCTCCAGGTGGGCAGAGCCATTAAAGTTTCAGCAGTATTTTTACCATCAGTGGGCAAAAACTCAATAAGCTATCAGTGTTGTAATTCAAATGGAAAGAGGAAACGCAACCCCCACACCTCCTCTTGGCTCTGTTTTAGACAGGGGATATAAAAACAGGTAACTAAGCGCTGTAATGACAAATCACTGTCAGGACTCAGATGTGTCAGATGTGTCTCTACTGTGCAGAATAGTCTCTGTGTTTGCTTCAGAGTGTGCTTGAGTGGAACATCCTGAATCTATGCAAGTGGCAGTCATGATAAGAGCAAAGTGAAGTGTCTAAACACCAAGGATAGGAGCTTCATTTAGTGCCGCATTTAGCATTGTATAGTCCTTTTCAATAAATGACATGACAGACGAGAAGCACATTTTCTATCTTACGCCATAACTTGCTCCAGTGAAATTTGAACAGTAAGCTTTGTTCAACCCATAGATGAGCTATAGATGTTACACCATTGTTATTGTGAAATGATCTAAGTGACGGTAAGTGATGTTCTCTTGACATGGAACTAGATTTTTTTAACAAAGTAAAAGAGATCATCTCTTCAGAGAATCAGGCTGTGAATAAGTATGTACAGCATGTGTTCCTATAAATGTATCCAGATGATGCTTTAAATGAAATTCTAAACTTAGATAGAAATTATATAAATAAACAAATCGTTATGAATTGCTCTTCACATTTTCAATGTATTCCTAGACCGTGATAGAAAATATCATGAGGTAAAGAGGTCAAGATATAATGTTATTGGACTTATTGAAAGGTAACCTGTTGCAGTGGCATTAAATGGCTCACATCGTACATCTTTATTTTCACTCAGCTTAAAACCACATACAATGTATAACAAGTGATGCCAGGCACAATAAACCCCACCGCTCGCATGTATTGTAGCTAATTTTCACATCGATCCAGCTGACGTCATTATGTCTACGCGTGTGCTGATGTCAGCATATATAGCATATTATAGGCATTTGAACTTTTGCCCATTATAAGTAAATTAAAAAAAAAAAAGAAATCCTACTATATAATGCACGTTCTGTGTCTGATCAATCAATGTTGCAGCACAGGAGGGCGTTTGTACAGATTTTCCTCAGCCTTCACAGGCCCGATCACCGCCAAACTCACCAAATGAATAGAAACATTACCTGATTATCTACTAGGCACAATTTTACGTCCGTATTCAAATGTTGCGAGGTATGTTGGGTGATTTTAGCCTCTCTCTACTTTGAATTCTTCATCCCTGCCGCCATACTCCATTTTCGGAAGTGGTTAATGCTGCCGTTCATGAAATTTCTACTGCTAGCAGACAATGCTACAATGTGAAGGCTGCAGTTAACTACTGCTATATGAATTTAATCATACTTGACAGGCCAAACAAATACATGCTCTTCCCTTCATGCCTCACATGTTGGCTCAAATTATTACCTGCACAATGCATAATTAAATGGTACTTTACAAATGGATGGTGGTGGCAGACAAGTTCTACTTATCATGCTATCATACAATGGCACCACAGGTACAATGCCGCTAGTTTTAAAAAATTCATTAAATATTTGAACTTTGATTTACTTTTCCCAAAATGTAATGTCAGATCTTTTCTGGATCACTCACAATCTCTATCAATTTGGTATGAATTCAACCAATAGTTTTGCTGCTAGAGTGCTAAAAAACACAGAAACGAACAGAAACAAACTGAACCAAAAACAATACCCCTTGCCTCATCTTCGGGGGGTTGGGTAATTAGTTGACAGACGAAGCAGACATCACCCATTGGTGTCTTGAAGTCAGTTTTTAAGTGAGTTTGCCCTTTGATCATTGTTATTTTGGCTTCTGAAGCTAGTAGTGACCACATTTGGACTAAATGGGCAGTGCTGCAGGAACCATAATGGGTCATATGAGCTAATACTAAACACTAAATGCTAGCTTACTGGCTCAGTAAAATGGTAAACTTTAACCAAGTAGCTTTACAGTCATGTTAGGGTAACCTATAAACCACAGTTATAGTGGAGCTGACTGTCAGGAAAGACTGCATTTTATTCAATAAACTGGAACTCTGAAAGTTCAACTTGGTGGGCGAACAAGCTGTCATACAGACCTGTCAATCAACGCCTGACCTAGCAGACATCAATTCAGCCTGACATCTTATTAACTGAAAAAATATTTAAAGGTGGACCATCAGATCCCTTATTAGAGATTCCAAATAAAACTGATGAAAGTGGAATGACTCCTGCAAAAAAATAACTGACTTAGTATTAGAGAGAGGTTTAATGAAAATCTATGTGAGCTAGGGCTTTTTCAAGCTGCTCCCAGTGGTCATCAGTGGTATTACAATTTTAAGATACTTTCACATTGGTTTCATTTTGTAACTTGCATAAGATGGACAGGAGAAAGCTACAGAGATTTCTGCCCACCCTCTTTAATACAATTTCCATACATTCAAAAGGATTGAGCGTGAAAGAGACGTGGGTTAATTGAACAGACACAAACATGAGTCAGACTGGGCTCAGACACTGCTATTTTCACAGAAATAGTACTATTAAATATTGATGATTGACTTTAATTTAGTTTATATAGCTGTTAATCCACAATTAATAGTACGCTCTTAAAGTTTCCATTTGGTGTGTTTCTCATATTCCTGCATACACACTTACTGTATTCACAAGACTGAATTTAGACCATATTAATTACCCAAGCTATAATCCATGTGCTCTTAATTTTCACTGATCCCCAGCCTCTTTTGAATGCAGAGGTCAGTTTATATTTAATCCATCAGTGGAGTGAGACCAATCGTGTCAATATTTAATGGTTCCATTTCTATGGATAACTGCCTGTGAGTCACTCTTTACTCTGTCTGTGTGTGTGTGTGTGTGTGTGTGTGCGTGTGTGTGTGTGTGTGTGTGTGTGTGTGTGTGTGTGTGTGTGTGTGTGTGTGTGTGTACATTGGTCAAACCACAGCCTGAAATTGTTGTGACCTTTTACAAGGGAGAAAGTGGGAGGAGGAGACAGTGAGGAGACCAATTAATGCACAAATTTTCATGTAGTGAAATAAGTCCCTTTGGATTACAGTGTGGTAAACCTGACTGTGTGGGCTGAAAGCAGTTTTTTAAATGCAGACCCTAACACACACACACACACACACACACACATATATATTTCTAATCCTTACTCAGTGACCCCAGAATGTTTTCTATAGGTGATTAAAATCTTAACACCACCCAGATTTACAACTGTTTTTATCAATGAAACATAGAAAAGAGGTTTTGGCAGAAGTGAGTTAGTCAAACTGTTGCTCATGAGACAAATACCTGCAGGGAAGAATAGCTCTCATATCTGGTGGTTGAAGGTCAATCACTGCCAAACCTCTCTCTGCTCACTCTATGTGTTTTCTCTGTTCTACAGGAAATCAATGGACTTCTGGAGACTCGTTAGCCACACTGCTTGCTAAACAGACCAGTACTTTCTTTATGTTGTGTCTTAGCAATGATAAGTCTAAAGATGAGCCTAAAATGCTCTTTGTAGCAGAAAAATGTGTAGAAAGCATGTCAATCATTTTTTTTGTTATATACAACTGTCAAAAATCACTTACAAGTGCATGGAAATTGATTAAGTGCTGTGTTTGAACAAATCAGATCACAACTCAGTGATTTTCTTTTACAGTAATACAGGATAATTACCACATTTCAAGGTTTTCTTCAGATTGAATTACACGCTTGAAATGCATTTGTTGTTTTGTTATAAATGGATATAGTACATATATATACATATAGTACATACATAGTACATATAGTACAATGGATATAGTACTTTACCTTACATATATGTAAGGTAAAGTATGTGTACCTAAATGTTTTTACTAAGGAAAGAATTTTATGTTATTGCAATAACCTTTTAATTTTGTCAACCTTCCATGTTTTCACACTGGTAGTTAAATTAAACTTACAGTTGTATAAAGTACTTCATTTTCACCATTTGTCACCAGCATCTTGAAGCAGTATGACATTTTACTTAAACTGAAAATTAGTCTGCAGTCGCCCTTTTTGATTCTCTGTCTGCTGAATGTAAAGAAAGGGCACTTCAATAGTTTGAGCTCTGTTATACAAGATGGTAAATTTAGGACATTTTTACATAAGAATAACTTTTTTGAGTTAACTTATTTCTCTGTAGCACATTTGCGAAAGGCAGCACAGTGAAAATTTGATGAAATTACATCCTGATGTGGGCTATTCAAGAGCAAAGGCCACTTTCACTTCAGCATCAAAGCCTCTTCATTTCTTGGAATTATTTTAGAAAAACTATTCAGCTAATAATTTTTAAATGGACCTTACATTTTCTACCCTATTCTGGCATCTTTTACTGTGTTTTGTTGCAGTAGGACAGTATTTTAGTGCTGTAGTTAAGATGAATCAAGATCATGTTTGGATTGAATTAAATTAAAAGACAAAAAATATTGTTCTCTCTCTTTGTTCAAAAATAATCTACTAAAAACTTCATTTTCTTTCATGCCTTGTCCACACATAAAACAGGTATTTTCCAAAACAGATATTTTCTGTCCATACAACATCAGCCTTACAAAATATCTCTGCTGTCTGTGTCTGCTGGACGTAGCAGACACAGAGGATTTAATGTGTCATGAAAGTGAGCAACAAGTTCAGTTAAAAACTTAACTTACCTTTACCTCCTGGGACCCTGCAATGCTTTGTAGCAGACAAGAGTTTCACAGCTTTTTTAAAAACCCTGTGTGACATTTTATTAAATTGAAAAAAAAAAAAATTATCTGAAAAAGTGTTGCATCATACGGTTTCCAATCAAGGCAATCATTTAATGTAAAAACCCAAAACCTTTACTCACTGGGTCTCAGGAGGTTAAGTGTTAGTTTGGGTTGTCCAAGTGTATTCTTGACATTATGTGGATTTCACCAGAATACTGGTTTGACTTCAGTCTAGGTCATAAACTGATACCTACACCTGGATACACATTTGATGTTTCAGGAACATATCACAAAAAGCTCCTTTTTCACAGCACTTCAGTTACGGGAATATTTTACCTTTATTCCAGAACAACGTCTGTGTAAACAAAACGGTGGATCATTTGGTCCCATCTATGTCATGGCTCTGTAATGCCTCTGGAGGTAGAAACAGAGCCATGATAAAGGTGGAATCATGATTCTGGAACACTATGTAAAAGGAAAACATCTCGTTTCGCAACCAAGGTGTGACATTTTGATGATGTATTGTGTGTGCGACCCCCATGCTAGGGGGATTAAAAATGAGCGTGGGCCGTGCACAGTAAACAAACATAGCAACGCGACCAGAAAGATGTCGAACTAGGGAGACGCTGAAATCCGCAAGCTGTTGTCACTTCGGGCGGAGGACTCTATCCATGCTAACATTTGTGGAACAGTCCAAGACGGGCCAACTCTGGAGTGGTTAGTAACACCACTATGCTCTGGGTATTTCTGATGCGCAAGTTACACATCACACTGTACGTTGCATCACCGCCCCTTTGATTCCGGAACACAGGTCCGCTGTGTAGAAGTCCACCCTGTCACATCTCTGTTACTCCTTTGACTTGGATGTGGAAATCAATCAGTGGTGGAAAAAAGGTTGGATCACCATCTCACCATTTTGCTGGGATCTCTGTGTAAAATGGCTGAAGTGAAAACAGACATAGGACGTCATAGTTTTCCAGTTTTTCGATTTTTCCTGAACACATGAATACACACAAACCAGAGTTTTTAGCAATCTTCAATTTGGAAAGTGATTCTTTAAATCTCAGTGTTTGTGACCTGAAATGTTATTTGCATGTGGAGGAGAGGTCCCAGCATAAAGATTTGCAAAATATCTGCATTAGTGTGGATGGAGCATCATTTCATAGAGCGGAGTAGACCAAAATAGGACTGAAATTAGAACTGTGTGATACCAGTATGCTGCTATATTTTCCTTGGTAAAATTGAAAAAGAATTAACAGCTTAATAAATGCTGTGAGGTTGAATTAATAACAGACATGAACCAAATGAGGTGGGGCATCATAGTTTTCCAGTCTTTCAATTTTTCCTGAACACATGAATACACACAAACCAGAGTTTTTAGCAATCCTCACTTTGGAAAGTGATTCTTAAAATCTCAGTGTTTGTGACCTGAAATGTTATTTGCATGTGGAGGAGAGGTCCAAGCATAAAGATTTGCAAAATATCTGCATTAGTGTGGATGGAGCATCATTTCATAGAGTGGAGTAGACCAAAATAGGACTGAAATTAGAACTGTGTGATACCAGTATGTTGTCATATTTTCCTTGGTAAAATTGAAAAAGAATAAACAGCTTAATAAATGCTGTGAGGTTGAATTAATAACTTCAATATAGGAGTAGGTGAGCCAGTGTTATGTTGTTTTTTATTATCCTCATCCAGTCAAATGTTGCACCAGCATCTGCCATGGAATCGTGGATGCTAACAGGTGTAAGTAATAAAGGGCAAGTCCCTTTGTCCATGTTCCTCAGCCTACACAATACTTTCTGCATGAAATATTTAGCTATGTAATTATGCATTGGTATCTGCAAGGAGGGGAACAAATGGGTGTGATTCCGTGTGTGTGTGTGTGTTTGTGTGTGCGTGTGTGTAGGTGTGTGTGTGTGTGTGTGTGTGTGTGTTTGTGTGTGTGTAGGTGTGTGTGTGTGTGTGTGTGTGTGTTGCTCAAGGAGATGACTAGCAGACTGTAGTTGCAGCAATTTCTAATAGGTTTCTACAGTTTGTCTCAGGAGGACACAGACGCACACGCTGACACACACAGTCATTATTGCTCCCCTACCATTCTCTAGGTATTTTGTAACCTTTGCTCCACCTGAACCCTTTCACAACAGAAAAAAATGGCTGCACAAAACACAGAAGAAAGACATTTGGAGAGGGAGGCACTAGTGGAGGAAGGTTGAAAAAGGAGAGGAGAAAAAAGGGATCTCTGGAGAGGTGGCATTGACTCCATCAGCTCCCGGCTGAAATACTCCTCTGGGAGCTGCAGGGAAACCCATTTTCACAATTTGCAGTGGAAGAGGACTGATGGGACGATGGATAGGCTCATACAGTGACAGGGGAAAAGATATGCTACTTTTAGGCACAAGTCTCAGTCCTCAGGAAAATTAGTATAACTCATTGTGAAAGTGCAGCATTAGAACAGATTAAATGCACTGTAAGCAAGAATTCTGACATGTACAGTATAAACTGCTGTTGTTTGTGCTCAACTGAGAAAAATTAACAATTTACTTTCTGGGTAAACCCCTTGAGATGTACTACAGGTTGTTTTAGCTGCTCAGACATACAGTATGACAAACGGTAAAATAACATCTCTACTGTTCACAACAGTGGATGACAAAATGAGCAAAAATGCAATTATGCATTGACAAAGACTGCAAACAAAACAAAACAAGAGCTGTACTTTTTATCAGATGCATCCACAATATTTGCATCATAATCTGTTTATGTCTGTTTAGTGCAGACAGGCTATTTAGTAATGGATACCTGATGAACAGCGAGAATTCAGTGGCTGTTGTAGTATTATGTCTTGCAACTTTCCCGTACAAATTTGTTGCAGAAGAATAGCACGAGAATCGAGCAGAAGAATAAATGTGAGACATGCTGTCTTCAATTACAGAGGGATATGGTGCTGTATAATGCAGAGAAAAAAGTTTTAACAGAACAGATGATCTGGCTATAAATTGTCACTTAATTTTCTCATTTTCTCCTGTTACACGTGATAATTACTGTGACCTTTAGCCTTTTTGACCACCATAATCCGATCCATTCATCTTTGAGCATTTGTGTCAAATTTGCGATACTACCTGCTACCTGCAATACTGCAATAATCTTTCTTATAGAGGAGTGTGGTTGCATCTAAAGACGTGCATATGGTTACATGATTCATTATGCGCGGAAAGCAAACCACAAAGGTAGCTGGAGGTGGCCACACACAGAACACATGGTGATTTTAGTAAATAATATACTAAGAAATTAACCTGTGTGCACTTATGCCATATACGTATCTCTGCATTGTCCCATTTTAAAGATTAGAAATGTTCTTCAGTTAGTTGGTATTTCAACAACTACAGGATGAAATACTATAAAGATTCTTCTGCAGCATCATGATTAACTTTGTCCACACTCTGATGATCCTGTTCATATTATTTAAAAAAAAATAGGTCCAGGGCTGGGAGTCATAGAGAAATGAGAGCTACAGTAAATTGTAAATTGTGTGGACCCAGATATAGAGGTTGCCTCTGACCCGAATGGTGTGAAACAAGGAGTCAGGTAGGCCTGTGCTGCCGCATCTCATTAGTTCCACTAACATGATTTTGGTGGTGTCAGCATTGCTGCTGCTGTGAGCACGTGACTCCATGTAATGATGTATGCAGCAAATTTAAGCCCATCTGCAAATGGACAGGATTTATTTTAAGTGCTGGGGCCATCGTTATGGCAAAGAGTGCATTTGCTAAAAGCCAGGGGATAAGCACAGGGAATATATTGAAGATTACTAATTGGTATCCAAGGGTGGAAAACTGAACACAGAAATATTAGAAATATTAGAGAGCAATAACATAAAGCCAAGCTCGCTGATTATCTAATTAATTTATTAATAGAGGAAAATTAGATTATTAGAAAATAAATACAAATTAATCAGGCCAGTGTTTTCCTCTCACAGTCTGCTAAAGTCAATTTCTTGGTTCACTGCAACATATTTAAGGGAAATCACTGAACCAGTTAAGTACATTATTGTGCAGTTGAAGCAAATTTAATCCAAGCAAAGGTTGGATTTATTTATCTACCATCAAATCAATACCCAGTTATTTTGATTTATATATTTTATTGTTACATTTCTTTCAGTATTGCACCACTCAGCAGCACTGCCATGATACAGCTATCACTGTTAGATGGAGCCTGTTTTTTAGTGTTGTGTACTTTTAACCACATATTGTTAGGTCTTAAGGCTTTTAAAATATACACTAGAATGATCTCTGCTTCAGTCTGTACTCACTCAGTACTTGTAATTTAGTGTAAATTGTATAAAAAGTATAACTCCAATGAATGGTGTAAACCTCTATAATAAAGCAATTCTTCTAAGTCCTGAACCTCAAAAGAAGCCTCTCATGACACAAAGGATATCACTGATCCAGCAGCTTTTGTAAGCAGGTCGTCTGACTGGCTTTGAGCTCAGTCAGCGGTCCACAGCAGGGCCGGGATCAAATTTCTCTACTGAAGGCCCTCCAAGCTGATCCACATCAAGTCTTCAATTGTGGACACTCCAAAGTGGCTTCTTGTTGAATTCTTGATGTGTTTTTGAGCAGAAAAGCTGCTTTCACAATGGACAGCTGAGATGGGCAGCACCAACATAATCTGTACTAAGTGCTGTGTGCTCAAAGATGACATGTTTTTATTTAACTGTCAGCTTTGACTAACTACGACCTCCACGCAGCGATGTGATGCTTAAATACTGATTATATAATAGAGTGATGTATGAAGTACAGCACTTTATATCTGATACGTGAAGTGAAGTTGAATAATATGTAGAGATATTTTACTTAATTTTATTAAAAAAAACATGCACACATATAAATCTGTAGTGTTTAGATCTGTTCTGCCTGACTTTGCAGTCTTGCTTGTAGTTGTCTTTGCCACCAGCAACACCTGCAAATGTGTGCAGGTGTTGTCCCTGCAGTTCTGGCTGAACAGCTCCAGCTTTGGGCGGCTGTAGCTCAGGTGGTAGAGCAGGAACAGAAAACCAGAAGGTTGGTGATTCAATATCTGGTGCCTGTCCACGTGCCAAAGTGTCCTTGAGCAAGACACTGAACTCCAAGTTGCTCCCAGTGGCTCGTTCCATAAGGTGTTTGGCAAATTTGAAGCAAACTTTGGAAAAGTCATTTCATCCATTTTCTGAACCGCTGAAGTCCTTGTGAGATCGTGAGGATGCCGGAGCCTGTCCCCTCTACCAATAGTCAAAGGTGGAGTACACCCTGGACATGTCACCAGGTCACTTTTTAAAGGTCATCTTCATTTTATCATGTTCAAGTTACATGCATTTTCCATGAACTTGTCTGGAATGAATTATCTTGTCGTGTCACCAGCAGAAGGCGCTGTAGGGTACATTTCATATGTCTCTGATAAACAGGGTAGATGAGCTAGAGCAGGGGTGTCAAACATGCGCCCCGTGGGCTAAACCCCTCCCACCGAAAAGGTCCAATCTGGCCCATAGGATGAATTTGTGAATGTCAAGGATGTCAAACTAAGTTTACTTCAGGAGCCACATACAGACCAATATGGATCAGACCAGTAAAATAATAGAATGCCTTCCAAGTCATGACAACTCCAAATTTTTCTCTTTTTTTGTGTAAGTGTGAAAAAATGTATTTACATAATGAAAATGTTTACAATTTAAACTACCCTGTCACAACAAACATGATTAACCGAAACAACCATGAAAAAGCTGAAATTTCTTCAGAAAAGTATATGCAATTTTAACAATATTCTGTCTGTTACTAAATGTTTTGTGTATTTGAAGATCTACCGTGATCTGTGATTTATCACGTACATCTGTTAATGAGAAGTTGAGATATAATATTGTTAAAATTGCACTTTTACTTTTTTGCACTAAAAATAATTGGAAATTTGAAGTTATTGTTTATTCAAGTTATTATGTTATTGTTTTACCAGTCTGGCCTACTTGAGATGAAATGGGGCTGAATATGTCCCGTGAATAAAATGAGTTTGGCTTTTCTGACCTTGAGTGTTCTGTTGTTCTTTTCTATCTAAAATGGCCATGTTGGATGTTTTTCTCATGGATAAGACAGGAATAATTTGGTCTATTTTCAGGCTTTATTTGAGTATGTGTAAAGACGCAGCAAACAGCTGATCATTCTTCTGACCAATCACGAGTTAAATGTTTGCTACGTCAGAACTTATACATAAACGCTGTTCCAGTTTCCTTTATCCACATATGCTCTGTAGCATTAGAAAAAAAAAAAAAAAAAAAAACTTTAGGAAGTTTTTCTGAATTATACTGCTTATACATTTTTCAATGAAAATGAAATGGAATGAAATGTCGCAATGTGTATTAAAAACATTTATGGAAACACCCCCAAGACTGTTTGATTGGTTTGTGTATATGTGAGTGTTTGTATGTGTACATGGGTGAATGTGACCCACTGTTCAACTGAATTGCTTACCATGAATGTAGAAAGGCACAATACACAGGGAAGTCCATTTACTGTCTATTTACCACTTAACAGGATAATCATCCCTTGTCACTTCAAGCCTGTGTGAGTTGACTGGTTTCACATTTTGTTCTGAAGGATGTAACAGGGCAACTGAGTTTACACAGAATAACAGGTATTTCAAAAGGTGATGCTGAGTCTTATCAAATACATACATGTTAGAGGTCCAGGGACAGAAAATCGAAGTTTAAAGTCAAGATTTGTCCACCCCACCTGGAGTTCTAACATGGACCTCCTACTGCTCAATCCGCTTTAGTTTGTAACAGGTGAGTTCACACACTGGCAACAGCAGGGCTCTGGTTTTTCCACGTTTCTAACAATAAAGTCAGCATTTCATAATATGCAGAAGTTAATAAGACAGGAATGCAAAATAGAAACCTTCTACAGTTTCCCGCAGTGCTTAAAGTTTGTGATTCATCGTGATTTCTCATAAACACTGACCTTAGATTTCAATCTGTGAGAATCTATAAGAAAGTTCACAAAATTATTACACATTAAAGTCCATACTAAGGTTCATGTCTTTGTTACACTGCATATATTTGACCTGGTTAGTTTTACCCTCACACAGCAGTTTTGGATGCAAATAGGGCCTGTCATCATCTACATGTGCTGCATCTCCCTTTAAAACTGTTATTATTCTTATTCTTACTATTATTATTATTATTATTATTATTACTTCTACTCATTGTTGGTTTAAAAGTTTTACACAGTTCATCAACCAGACCATGGTTTAGTTTGACCAAGAGGTTCTACACCTGCAGATTTAGGCCAGGTCAGACTGCAAAGTCTGAAAGTCTGGACTAAATGAGGTGGATGTGAAGCACCATAAGATTAAATATCCTTGTTCGACATTAATAATAATTTTTGCTGAGGTGATGATGCACAATTAAAATGTTGGATGACTCTTTCTTTATTGAAGGGCTTATTTTTGTGGTAATGAATAAAAAAATCTGGATTCATACCCCATCCACACTACTGCAGATATTTTGTAAAAATGGATATTATTCCTTACATCTAAACAGCATTTTAGCCAGCAAAGAGAAAAGCAAGGGATTTTTAAGGATGCCTACCAAAGTGAAGATTATTAACATCTACTGTTTCTGGTGTCAGTGTGGACAGAAAAAAACAGATGTGTGACACAGTTGAAAAACAATAGGCTTTATGCACAGCCCACTACTACCTGAACTTAAACCACCTCCGTTACTTCCCGTCTTTCATTACTGGACACACTGATTAACCCAGGTGTGCCTACAACTTCCTGTTGTGACTACTGTGGTCAGGCACACCTGAATTAATCAGTGTGTCCAATAGTGAAAGACAGGAAATAAAGGAATTGGTTTAATTTCAGGAAGTAGTGAGGTTGTGCATAAAGCCCATTACATCATAATCCATTTTATTTATGCCTATTATTACTTTGTGTAATGAATCTGTACCTGAAACATGAAATCCAGGCTTATAAATCAGTGTAGGAGCTGTAGTAGATAAAGGTTAAAAGGGATATCTTTGGGGGATGGACTGGACTGGCATTTTGGCAAAATCTACAAGATGGAATTAATACACTTCAACAATCTGAAGTAAAGATAGTTTTTTTTGACACTTAGTTTTTAATTTTTTATATTTTTTTTGTAATACAGAACATAAACAACAATCAACAACAGATAATAGTCACAGTCTAATAGTAATAATTTAGGTCACAGATATGAAATGGCAGTCAAGATACCTAATTGATTAAATTTTTAGAGCAGCTGTTTATATGGAATTTCACAGGACCATGACACAAACCACACATTAATTGCATTTAAAGAAACTTATCCATTTGCCCCATCTTATTATGTAAAAGGTAACTTAGTTTTACAACTTAACTTCTTGTTGTTGCTCACCTTGATGGCCGGGTAAAGCTTCTGTATCTGCTACATCCAGTATTATCCACAGTATCTACAGTTTTCAGTCCAACAGAAACAATGGTTTGCACTTGTACCAGTTTGTTGTTGTTGTGCAATGACATAATTGTTTACAAAATGGAGAACAGTGTGGACAGGACATCAAATACTGACTTGGAAGCATGTAGTTTTTATTTACAGACCACAAAGTGTCACAACTTTTATGGAATTGGATTTCATTTATCTGTATAATCGAGTAGTCATAGCCCCAAACCACACTGTAAGACACATGGTGTTTTGGTGATCAAGCTTGTGTCCAAAATGTAAGATCAAATTCTCACAGTGTGTCTGCATCTGTCACACACACCTTCAAACCAATTCAGCAGAAGACAACAAGATTCCTACTACAGCAGCCCCTGCATCATTTCTTGACATATTCGAACAAATGAGAAAAAATCTTTGTAGACTGAACATCCTGTAGAACACAAGTATCACTGTCTGTGTACAATGTCTCCTTCACATATATGGATGAGTTATTTCTGTGATGCAACAAAGACATGATTCTGCCACTATACTGTTTTAGCTACAGTTTATCATGGCAAGACCTACATCAAAATGATACAATTTCTATTTTATTTTTTTTATTTCTGCCTTTATTGTCATTATACATATGTACAACGAAATTATAAGAGACAACTCTCTGGTGGTGCATAGTGCAAAAAGTTTAAAGAAGAAAGGAAGTGTAAATATATATACAGTATAAAAACAGGCATGTCACCAACCAAGAAAACAGTAGAGCTAAGTATGCACTTTGACCCTGGCTGAACACTATGACATATGTTAAGTATATGACAGTTTGACACAGCTGAGACCCTTCTTGCACTGTGTGGCATGCGTTAAACTGACTTGATAGGTGTTGATGCATTGTGTAACACCACCACAACCCACCGCTTTAGTCACCCCTGCTGACCTATGACCCCGAAACAAGCAGAAATACACAGTAATTCTCCTCAGTGTCTGGTGGTTTTGCAGATGCAAAACTCTAAACACAGAGCGGATGAATTCAGAGCTTGATGTCATAAGCAGAAACATTTATTTACAGCCAATTAAGCACTATCAATGGAAGAGGAAAAAAACAAGATGACAGAAGGAACCTGGATCATTTCACTGACAGCTCACAAGATAACAAATTAGTATTTCTGCCTCCTTTGGAACATATTTCTTGCATGATAACTGGTGTATATGAGTGCACAATGAGCCTCTGATTCTATGGAAATGACAGTAAAATCCTGCAGTGCATACTGATGCTCCTGTTGTAGAAAAATCCCCTTCTATAGAACTGCACCAGAGCTGCACTTCAAAATCTCTCTGTGATTAAACTGTATCTGCTAGGTGCCCATTTTTGGTTTATCTGTAGGCTACAAAACAAAACACAGGCAAAGACTGAGGAGGATGCTGAGGGAAGACAGGGAATAACTCATTTGAATATTAGAAATGGTGAGATCAGAATAAAGATGTCTTCTGTTGTTTCCCTTTCAAGTTCTCCTCCAGACCGCAGACTGTTATTAAACTAACTGAATAATGAAAACTAGCAATGCAAACATATTTTTATTAACTGAAATATGAACAAAAACAACGCTTTACAATAACAAAACTAATTGAAACTGTCTAAGCAAGAGTACTTGTAATAAAGTGCCATTGTTGGTTTATTTTATCATTAAACCTACTTTTAGGAGTGAATTTTTTTATTAGTATTTTTATAACTATATTGCAATATTTCTCTCAAGGTACTTTTAACAAATTATGCCATGCTCCTGATTTCTTTTAAAAGGAAGATAGGGAATATTTAACACAGTACAATGGTAAATAAAACAACAATAAGATGAAAATCAATCAATCAATCAATCAATTAATAAGAGGGAAGTCACATACTAGTTCACTCTTAGTTCTATCAAAACCACCAAAGAATCAATGCTGTATCTCCTCATACTGTATTATTCACTGAATAAAGTTCATTGTTTACACACATCTGTTCTATGGTATTATCAAGTTTTCCACTTCAAACAAAACTTGATAGCTGTCTGTTTTTTTTTCACAGTCAGTCAAAATTACACAGTGTCTTATAATCTTCACATGGTGCATCAGCTGATAGTTTACATTATGGCTACAGTTATCTTAGCACTGTTTTTATACCGAAAACAGCCACAGTTAAACCACAAATCACCTCAGTTTTTACTACAGTTTGTGTTGTCAATAGCTGCACTAAAGATCTGTTTGGACTCATCCAAAAATGATCAGAACTTTCACAGTTTAGGAAAATCCATGGATCAACAAACATCAAATTTAGCAAGGATAATAATGTTACGGGTCCCAGAGGGAGCTAACGTTTTACCAGCGACCTAAAGCCAAAGACAGAAGAAGCAGATGGATTGCTGTAATTCGTAGGAATAACTGGAATCCAGACAACGAAACCTGGATTTGTGGTTGCCATTTCGTGTCACATAACGTTAATTTATGCTGTATTCTTGCGTAAAATCATACCTTAAATTACATATCGTTTTGGCTAATGTTACTTCTTAGTAAAGCTCTTAATGTTAGCATCTGTCATTTAGTTCAATATTTGATAACTGAAACATTTTTGTCTTCAGTTGTGTGATTATGAACCTTGTGCTCTATATAATTTGTAAATTAGCTTAAACTGAGGCTAACCTAGTTTTCCAAATAAGGGGGTACTCTAGCACAAAGCTGTTGTAGCTGTGTTGTATCAAGTATTTGATGTTAACTATACTTAAATATCAAAAGTACAAGTAGATCATACACTCACTTGGGTCAATACTAAGGGTTCAACTCCAGTAAATCAGTAGTGAACTGTGAGCACTACTGCTGGGCCTTTACCTTGGCAATCACCACCAAGAAAATACGTCTTTACTGACATAAACCCTCAAAAACAATAGTATGTTGAATTGAAAGCACTCACCAGCTGTAATCCTCTAATTAACGATGACGAGGATGTCAACAACTCTTTGTCTTTTGTATGCTTTCAGCCTTTGCATTGTATATTTTCCCGGCATTGAAATCAGGTTCATATAAATGTCAGGATACGTGATTTCCGGCCACATATCAATGTTCGTAGACCACTTGTTGTTTGGTAGCTTGTATGGATCCATGTCAAGTCCAATTGTCTTTAATTTCATCTTATATTCCACATTTTTCCTGGTCTCGCTGTAGTTACTGCTGTGCTCCGCCATGTTGAGCCGGTTTGTTTTCGCAACTCAGTCTGACTTAGAGGGGCGTGGCCCAGGGGGGGAAGTGACGTATGTGCATTCCCTTTATAACAATTACTGTTTGGTCCTGATGTGGACTGGATCTGAATGGAGTAGAACAAATAGAGCAATGAAGAAACGTGACTCGCTGTTTTTCTTTCCAGAATGCACCTACATCTGTGGATTTATTCATCACAGAAAAATCATAGTCATAAAACATTTCTTTTGTTTTTATCCCAGCTGTTTTCTTTGGTCAAGTAGCTTTCAACAACATGACAACATCTTATCACAACTTCATCTTATTTACCAAATACACTTTTAAACTTATCATTTTCTGCATTAATGTGACATATATTCAAAAATAACCTTTAACACTAAAGCATATATTAACAGTATAACACTGTTTGGAGCACCACTATGTCAAGTGTTATATTAATGTGCTATTTTTAAGGTGCACTGTCCCTTTAACTGAAATTACCCTTTCATTACTGAAATAAAATGAATTACTTAAACCTTCTGTTTCGATCACAGGTTACTGGAATGTAGAAATGAAATGCTTGTGCTATATTCACCATCAAAAACAAAATACTTTGGTCACAACGCAATCCATATAAAATGTGTGTCTTTAACCATAAACTTCATACAAAGTGCATGTTTTCTCTCAACTATAAAACTCACAAAATGCACATTCACAACAAAACCAACATACATTCTGTGTACAGGAGCCCTTTCACACAGGTTCCAATCAACATTATCGGCTAGGCATGCTAGGTATGCTAGGCACACAAAATGGCGGCTACCGCGCGCTAATTCCACACTTTCACTCCATGCACTCACATTAAGTGGTTAAAAATGATAGAAACGATCTTAAAACACAACAGAAAACAACACATTATTAAAGCCCATTCTAAGGACGTGGATTATTACAGATGGTAACACTTTTACTGACCTGAATGGAATAAAACAAACACAGCAATGAAGAAACGTGACTCTCTGTTGTTCTTTCCAGAATGCATCTAAGGGCGGGGGGCGGTGCTTCGCTTTAGTAGCCCTGAGGAAACTGGGCTAGAAGAATAGTTCCTACCTCATAGCTCCTACTGTAAACCTCTATTATCCACACTGCCAGTGCCATGACAATTCAAAGTACAATACCAGACAAGGTTAAGTATTCAATTTCACAGCAAAATGTAAATATTAATAAAATCAAAGTAATAAAATAAAAATATAGACTTTAAAAAAAAACACAAAATGCGGTCACGTTATTTTAGATGTGCCACAATAACATCACATAATAACTTTATAACTTCATACATTTCAAACGCACTTGTGTAGAAGAAACGCAGTGATTTCAGCATCAAACTCCATTCTTTTCATTTAGAGCTGTGTCCAGTGGTGAAAACAACAACATTACTTCAAGCTTTTATCACTTTTACATTTTCTTTGACTCTAATTGTTGTTTCTTAATGGTTCTCAGTGACTCCCTACTCCCTCTAGTGGCCACATAAATCCCACAGTCCATGTGAATATACTGTATTTACTCCACAATCCAATACATTGCTGTTCCTCTTTATTCTAAACACCCTGGTGATAATTTGAGGTAATTTTTTAATATTTGAAAGTAGAAAGGCCGTACATAGCATCTTTAAAAACAAAAACTCAAAAGCAAAAACCAACAAAAGGTGCTAAACTATTGTAATCTTGCTCAAGGCATCAAAAACACATAAACTTTGTACTGTGAAAAAAAACTTTCAGAGGTCTGGTTAAATATCGTTATCAGGCCTCTGAATATTATCCCCCGGCATTGCTTTGTTGTGTTTCATTGAGAGATCCATAATCTCTGAATGTAAATCACACTAAAAGTCACCACTGATTACTTCAAGTTTCTACACTGCACTTACAACAGTCATGAGAGACTTTCACATACTGTATTTAGGATGTTGCAAACCCCTCTTCTGGTATAAACACTGAACTTTGATTTTATTTTGGCACGGAGGACGTTTTCACCTTCAGCAGACACAAACATGGATGTGGAAACATTCAGAGAGTATCAAGATCTGCACAGTGAAGCTTAAAGATAACTGTGAAGAAACATGTTTCAGGCTGAGATATTTTGTCTGGAAAAATTATTAAATAAACTTGAAGACATCATATAGGATTTGTTGGTATCCGCAATTGCATAGAATTCAGCAGCTGCACTTGCCTCTAGTGCAGAATAGTATTGCGTAGTTTCAAGACTTTATTTTGGACTATACAGAGTTCAGTTCAAAGGTTCTTATTCTTGTCTTCCACCCACACTTACGCTTTCCATGACAGGCTCAACAATAAAGGTCTTTACACACTGGGGGCATCGCACACAACGGTATAATGAGAACTTTCACACAGAACGCAATTTCTACATGGTGAAAAAGCAGTATTTTATTCTTCCTGAACAAGGTCAGTTTCTCTAAGCCTTACACCATGTATAAAAGACAATGTGTGAACCATTTTTAAATGATCAACATCATATGAATGTGGCCTTTTACCTCTGTGCCGGAGAGCATAAGGATACAGACAGAGGCTTTTCTTTTTTTTCTTTTTTCTTTTTTTTTTTTTTAGAAATAAGGGTTTTCTTTAAGTCACAAACAGGGAAGAAATATATTTACAGGTCAAAATCAGGTTCTAGACTCATAAAAGAGGTCAAATATCAATACAGGTGTGTATGTGTGTGTGTATGTGAAGATGATAAGTGAGGTATTTTTTTTACAAAAGATCCAAGGGACTTGATTTTTCATATAGTGTGCTGATAGGAAGATAGCTTGTCATGTGGAGAAGGGGTGGGATTAAATAAGTTACACTTCCTCCCACTCCTTTTCGAATGTGCAAATGAAGTCATACTTTGTTTTCATGTATGCATGTTTTTTCATGTTTTCCTGCAATCTGTTTTATTTCTGAGGACTAAGTAGGATTACTTTTGTTTTGTTGCATATTCGAAATAAACTAAACTGAACTGAACTGAACAAATAAAAAGAACTGAAGTTAAGCTAATATAAAGTAACTAAAGAAACCAACTGACCCAACAAAAAGAGGCATAACTTAACGTACTGATGTACAGAAGATGGGGTGATAAGGGACAGCTTTTAGCATTTTTGTGTTGTAACTTCCATACTAGTTTTGTGAATAGTTTTGCTGTTAAATGTTGTCCTGTGATGCCTTCTTTAATTTTTCCTAAAGGTTCAGTTCAAGCTGTTTTGTTTTGTTTTGTTTTGTTTTTTAAAAAAAAAAAAACTGTCCGTCCCCTATTAGCGACATGAACTCATTATGGAAATTGTGCCCACACTTAGTTACATAGGGGTTATTAGGGATGCTCAGGGTGGTGTTGTTTTTTGTTTTTTTCTTTTTTTAAAGGAATGACCTCCAAAACAAAACAAAAAAACCCTCAGTCTAACACATCTGTTATGTTTATTTAGAATTAACAGAAGTCGGACAATTTTCAAAACTTGAAAAATTTGAAAACTATCATAACAGACTACCAAAATCATGAACACAGTAAAATTACAAATTGCAAGAAACTGGAGCATCATATTAAGTTCAAAACAATGGATTTTTATAGCAGCACTCCTGCTTAAAATAGCACTATAAAATTATTGTGCATATAACTTTATAAAACCTTTTCTCAAACTTTTAAGACTTTATATCAGTTTAAAAAATATGAAAAATAAAAATACAACAAAAAATGCAACAATAAATTTCATGTCATCTCATGCTCAAAACAGAAGAGTATATTCTATGTACCATACTTCCACTTTTCTGAATGACATGCCTTGTTTTATGGCGTGTACTGCTTTCTGGCAATCCTGCTGGGAGTACTGATGACGTCTTTGAACTTCAGGTTTGTGTTTATATGTGCATGGCATGTTGTCAGACTGTCCCTAACTACCCCACTCCTTACCAGTTTTTTTACCTGTCAATGAGAAACTCCAGTTTTTAGAAAACTGTAATACCATGGGAGTTTTTCTCTGCCAGGGATGTCTCCCCAGTAGGTTGCCAGAAGCTCTGCTGGAAAAACCATTTCTATATACACAGCCAGTTTCTCTACACACTCAAAGTTTTGACCAACTTTGAATTTTAGTTCCGAAACCACACATCAGTATTCATGCAATATCTCTTTTTCGGTTTAGATTCTAAGATTCCTTTACTACAGGAAATTAAAGGTAACATAATCACCTTTAACCATAACAAGAATAATTTTTCTCTCTTGATTATAACCCGTCCTTTTGCTAACAAAAAAAATGTTCCGGAATGTTGTCCCTAATAACGCCTGCGGCCCTTGTCACCACATCTTACGGTAGTGTTGATGTTTTACCTGCTTTTTGTATTTAACTTTGCATCTTGGCCGCAAACTACCTGCCTATAAATTTTGTTGTGTACACATAGGCTAATGACAAAAAAAATTCTTGAATCTCAAAACAAGTGATCTGAAAAAATTATAAAGGAGAGCTACTGTATGTTGTGTGTGTATGTTCAAGCTAGAAACACTAAACATTGTACATCTACCAAATAAATGACAGGACAGTTCGCATTAAGCCCCCACCCCAATCATGGCCATAGTTTGGTATGGCCTTATTGGTGCTTCCTCCATTTATAGCAACACAGCCAAGGATTGAGGCAAAATGAAACCCCCAACACCAATAAGAGAATTAAGAATAGACCGACAATAGACAATTACCTTCACATGTTTTCAACAATATTAGATCAGCTAAACTATTATGTTGAATCTACAAATATTACTGAAATGGCATGCTTAAAATTAGAACAAATGTAAGTCAAATTTTAAAAGATTTAGTGAAAGTAAGAGCTATTTGTCTTCATTTACATTGTATGTATGTGGAACAAGTGTCAATTTGTAGCAAAATTTAAGAAAACAAAAATGTACTAGTGTGTGAGGGTTATTGTGACCTTAAAGTTGTGTGGCTGCTGGTGGGACAATCACAACTTGGAAAAATTGTCATACCTCTATCTGTTTCTCTGCTCTTTTTCCCTCTGGGCCTTTAACTCTGACACCTCCTTATCAGCCTCATTCCCCTCACCTGTGAGCGCAAGCTGCAGCTCATTAGGTGAGGGGGTATATTCACTGTTCTGATCTGTGTTTCTCTGCCAGATTGTCTTCTACCCTGTTTGAAACATTCTAGAGTTGTACCTGCTTGATTCTCCGTTCCTGATCCTGTTCGTCCCTGACCTGCTCTGCTTACCTGTTGCCTGATCCCCTGCCTGACCTGTCTGCCTGATTCCGTCCATTCGTCTGATCCCCGGTAAACCTACCTGCCTTCATCCATGACCACGTCTCTCAGTCCGCCTCCTAGTACACTGATCTGCCTTCCGTCTCCGACCACGTCTTCTGCCTCTGTCCCTCTGGCTTCTGCGGGCTTCTCCGGTACCAGACCCTCCGCCTGTCCCCGATGTCCCCTTTGCCTTTCCCTTGTTGGCTGCCTTCGACCGTGGAGGTCCAGCTTAGTCCCAGGAGGACTCCCCTTGATGGGCGGTTGCCACTTGGCTCCACAGAGACTCTGGCTGAGGCTGTTTGTTGGACTGTTTAACATCTGTTGCTTGTTTGTAGTTTTAAATAAAACTACTCGAACTTTTACATCTGTGTGTGGTCTGCATTTGGGTCCCAATTGTATTCATTACAAAAATTACTGTACAAAGACCCAAAAGATGCTGGATCAGACCGATTGGAGACACACAGACTGCACATGAAACTCTAGATGATGTTGAATCCATTACATTATATTTACTGAACAAATACTGCCAACTTGAGTATTTTGCGCTTTTCTTTTTATTCGTCACACCCCCAGTGTCTAAAGGCCTTAAGGCTCGCCCAGGGTAAGTCGCGTGACATGTTATAAACGTGTAATAAATGTGTCGTCACGTGACGCGTTGTAAACGTGTAATAAATGTGTCATTGCGTGACGCGTTGTAAACGTGTAATAAATGTTTCGTCGCGTGATGCGTTGTAATCGTGTAAGAAATGTGTCGTCGTGTGACGCGTTATAAACGTGTAATAAATGTGTCGTCGCGTGACGTGTTGTAAACGTGTAATAAACGTGTCGTCGCGTGACGCATTATAAACGTGTCATAAACGCGTCGTCGCGTGATGCATTATAGACGTGTCATAAACGTGTCGTCGCGTGACGCATTAAAAACAAGTACGAAATGCGTCGTCGCGTGACGCGTTACAAACACGTAAGAAATGCGTCGTCGCGTGACGCGTTACAAACATGTAAGAAATGCGTCGTCGCGTGACGTGGTAAAAACACGTAATAAATGCGTCGTCGCGTGACGCGTTACAAACACGTAATAAATGTTTCGTCGCGTGACGCGTTACAAACACGTAATAAATGTGTCGTCGCGTGACGCGTTATAAACACGTAATAAATGTGTCGTCGCATGACGCGTTCTAAACACGTAACAAATGCGTCGTCACGTGACGCGTTATAAACACGTAATAAATGCATCGTCGCGTGACGCGTTGTAATTGTGTAATAAACGTGTCGTTGCGTGACGCATTGTAAACGTGTAATAAACGTGTCGTCACGTGACGCGTTGTAAACGTGTAATAAACGCGTCGTCGCGTGACGCGTTATAAACGTGTCACGAACGCGTCGTCGCGTGACGCGTTATACACGTGTCACAAACGCGTCATCGCGTGACGCGTTATACACGCGTCATAAACGCGTCGTCGCGTGGCGCGTTATAAACGAGTCATTGCGTGACGCGTTACAAACACGTAAGAAATGCGTCGTCGCGTGATGTGTTATAAACACGTAACAAATACGTCGTCGCGTGACGCATTATAAACACGTAACAAATGCGTCGTCGCGTGACGCGTTATAAACACGTAATAAACGAGTCGTCGCGTGATGCATTATAAACACGTCATAAACGTGTCGTCGCGTGACGCGTTGTAGACGTGTCATAAATGGTTCGTCACGTGACGCGTTGTAAACGTGTAATAAACGCCTCGTCGCGTGACGCGTTATAAACGTGTCATGAACGCGTCATCGCGTGACGCGTTATACACGTGTCACAAACGCGTCGTCGCGTGATGCGTTATACACGTGTCATAAATGCATCATTGCGTGGCGCGTTATAAACGTGTCATAAACGTGTCGTCGCGTGACGCGTTACAAACACGTAAGAAATGCGTCGTCGCGTGACGTGTTATAAACACGTAACAAATGCGTCATTGCGTGACGCGTTATAAACACGTAATAAACGAGTCGTCGCGTGATGCATTATAAACACGTCATAAACGTGTCGTCGCGTGACGCGTTATAAACGTGTCATAGACGTCTCGTCGCGTGATGCGTTGTAGACGTGTCATAAATGGTTCGTCGCGTGACGCGTTGTAAACGTGTAATAAATGCGTCGTCGCGTGACGCGTTATAAACGTGTCACGAACGCGTCGTCGTGTGATGTGTTATAAACGTGTCATAAACGTGTCGTCGCGTGACGCGTTGTAGACGTGTCATAAATGGTTCGTCGCGTGACGCGTTGTAGACGTGTAGTAAATGTGTCGTCGCGTGACGCGTTATAAACGTGTCACGAACGCGTCGTCACGTGATGTGTTATAAACGTTTCATAAACGTGTCGTCACGTGACGCGTTATGAACGTTTCATAAACGTGTCTTCGCGTGACGCGTTATAAATGTGTAATAAACGTGTGGTCGCGTGACGCGTTGAAAATGTGTAATAAACGCGTCGTCGCGTGACGCTTTATAAACATGTCATAAACGCGTCGTCGCGTGACGCTTTATAAACGTGTCATAAACGCGTCGTCGCGTGATGCGTTATAAACACGTAACAAATGCGTCGTCGCGTGATGCGTTATAAACACGTCATAAACGTGTCGTCGTGGGACGCGTTATAAACATGTCATAAACGTGTTGTCACGTGACGCGTTGTAGACGTGTAATAAACTGTTCATCGCGTGACACGTTGTACACGTGTAGTAAATGTGTCGTCGCGTGACGCGTTGTAGACGTGTAGTAAATGTGTCGTGACGTGACGCGTTATAAACATGTCATACACGTGTCGTCGCGTGACGCGTTATATACGTGTAATAAACGCATTGTCGCGTGACGCGTTATAAACGTGTCATAAACGTGTCATAAACGTGTCGTCGCGTGATGCGTTATAAACGTGTCATACACGATTCATCGCGTGACGCGTTATAAATCTGTCGTCGCGTGATGCGTTGTAGACGTGTAATGAATGTGTCGTCGCGTGACGCATTGTAGACGTGTAATAAATGTGTCGTCGCACGACGCGTTGTAAAGGTGTAATAAATGTGTCGTCGCGTGACGCATTATAAACGTGTAATAAACGTGTCGTCGCATGACGCGTTATATACGTGTAATAAACGTGTCGTCGCGTGACACGTTATAAATATGTCATAAACGACTCATCGCGTGATGCGTTATAAATCTGTCGTCGCGTGATGCGTTGTAGACGTGTAATAAATGTGTCGTCGCGTGACGCGTTGTAGACGTGTAATAAATGTGTTGTCGCATGATGCGTTGTAGACGTGTAATAAATGTGTCGTCGCGTGACGCGTTGTAGACGTGTAATAAATGTGTCGTCGCATGACGCGTTGTAAAGGTGTAATAAATGTGTCGTCACGTGACGCATTATAAACGTGTAATAAACGTGTCGTCGCATGACGCGTTATATACGTGTAATAAACGCGTCGTCGCGTGGCGCATTATAAACATGTTGTCGCGTGACGCGTTACAAACACGTAAGAAATGCGTTGTCGCATGACGTGTTATAAATACGTAATAAACGAGTCGTCGCGTGATGCATTATAAACACGTCATAAACGTGTCGTCGCGTGACACGTTGTAGACGTGTCATAAATGGTTCATCGCGTGACGCGTTGTAGACGTGTAGTAAATGTGTCGTCGCATGACGCGTTATAAACATGTCATAAACGTGTTGTCGCGTGACGCGTTGTAGACGTGTAATAAACTGTTCATCGCGTGACGCATTGTACACGTGTAATAAACTGTTCGTCGCGTGACGCGTTGTACACGTGTAGTAAATGTGTCGTCGCGTGACGCGTTGTAGACGTGTAGTAAATGTGTCGTCACGTGACGCGTTATAAACGTGTCATACACGTGTCGTCGTGTGACGCGTTATATACGTGTAATAAACGCATCATCGCATGACGCGTTATAAACGTGTCATAAACGTGTCGTCGCGTGACGCGTTATAAACGTGTCATACACGATTCATCGCGTGACGCGTTATAAATCTGTCGTCGCGTGATGCGTTGTAGACGTGTAATAAATGTGTCGTCGCGTGACGCGTTGTAGACGTGTAATAAATGTGTCGTCGCGTGACGCATTATAAACGTGTAATAAACGTGTCGTCGCATGACGCGTTATATACGTGTAATAAACGTGTCGTCGCGTGACACGTTATAAACGTGTCATAAACGTGTCGTCGCGTGACACGTTATAAACATGTCATAAACGTGTCGTCACGTGACGCGTTATAAACGTGTCATACACGTGTCGTCGCGTGACGTGTTATAAACGTGTCATACACGTGTCATCGCGTGACGCGTTATAAACGTGTCATAAACGTGTCGTCGCATGACGCGTCATAAACGTGTCATACACGTGTAGTCGTGTGACGCATCATAAACGTGTCATACACGTGTCGTCGCCTGACGGGTCATAAACGTGTCATAAACGTGTCATTGCGTGACGCGTTATATACGTGTAATAAACGCGTCGTCGCGTGACGCATTATAAACGTGTCATAAATGCGTCGTCACGTGACGCGTTATAAACGTGTCATACACGATTCATCGCGTGATGCGTTATAAATCTGTCGTCGCGTGATGCGTTGTAGACATGTAGTGAATGTGTCGTCGCGTGACGCGTTGTAGACGTGTAATAAATGTGTCGTTGCGTGACGCGTTATAAACGTGTAATAAATGTGTCGTCGCGTGACGCGTTATAAACATGTCATAAACGTGTCGTCGCGTGACGCGTTGTAGACGTGTCATAAATGGTTCGTCGCGTGACGCGTTGTAGACGTGTAGTAAATGTGTCGTCGCGTGACGCGTTATAAACGTGTCACGAACGCGTCGTCACGTGATGTGTTATAAACGTTTCATAAACGTGTCGTCACGTGACGCGTTATGAACGTTTCATAAACGTGTCTTCGCGTGACGCGTTATAAATGTGTAATAAACGTGTGGTCGCGTGACGCGTTGAAAATGTGTAATAAACGTGTCGTCACGTGACGCGTTATAAACGTGTCATAAACGCGTCGTCGCGTGACGCTTTATAAACATGTCATAAACGCGTCGTCGCGTGACGCTTTATAAACGTGTCATAAACGCGTCGTCGCGTGATGCGTTATAAACACGTAACAAATGCGTCGTCGCGTGATGCGTTATAAACACGTCATAAACGTGTCGTCGTGGGACGCGTTATAAACATGTCATAAACGTGTTGTCACGTGACGCGTTGTAGACGTGTAATAAACTGTTCATCGCGTGACACGTTGTACACGTGTAGTAAATGTGTCGTCGCGTGACGCGTTGTAGACGTGTAGTAAATGTGTCGTGACGTGACGCGTTATAAACATGTCATACACGTGTCGTCGCGTGACGCGTTATATACGTGTAATAAACGCATTGTCGCGTGACGCGTTATAAACGTGTCATAAACGTGTCATAAACGTGTCGTCGCGTGACGCGTTATAAACGTGTCATACACGATTCATCGCGTGACGCGTTATAAATCTGTCGTCGCGTGATGCGTTGTAGACGTGTAATGAATGTGTCGTCGCGTGACGCATTGTAGACGTGTAATAAATGTGTCGTCGCACGACGCGTTGTAAAGGTGTAATAAATGTGTCGTCGCGTGACGCATTATAAACGTGTAATAAACGTGTCGTCGCATGACGCGTTATATACGTGTAATAAACGTGTCGTCGCGTGACACGTTATAAATATGTCATAAACGACTCATCGCGTGATGCGTTATAAATCTGTCGTCGCGTGATGCGTTGTAGACGTGTAATAAATGTGTCGTCGCGTGACGCGTTGTAGACGTGTAATAAATGTGTTGTCGCATGATGCGTTGTAGACGTGTAATAAATGTGTCGTCGCGTGACGCGTTGTAGACGTGTAATAAATGTGTCGTCGCATGACGCGTTGTAAAGGTGTAATAAATGTGTCGTCACGTGACGCATTATAAACGTGTAATAAACGTGTCGTCGCATGACGCGTTATATACGTGTAATAAACGTGTTGTCGCGTGACACGTTATAAACGTGTCATAAACGTCTCGTCGCGTGACACGTTGTAGACGTGTCATAAATGGTTCGTTGCGTGACGCGTTATAAACGTGTCACGAACGCGTCGTCGCGTGATGCGTTATAAACGTGTCATGAACGCGTCGTCGCGTGACGCGTTATACACGTGTCACAAACGCGTCGTTGCGTGATGCGTTATACACGTGTCAAACGCGTCGTCGCGTGGCGCATTATAAACGTGTTGTCGCGTGACGCGTTACAAACACGTAAGAAATGCGTTGTCGCATGACGTGTTATAAATACGTAATAAACGAGTCGTCGCGTGATGCATTATAAACACGTCATAAACGTGTCGTCGCGTGACACGTTGTAGACGTGTCATAAATGGTTCATCGCGTGACGCGTTGTAGACGTGTAGTAAATGTGTCGTCGCATGACGCGTTATAAACATGTCATAAACGTGTTGTCGCGTGACGCGTTGTAGACGTGTAATAAACTGTTCATCGCGTGACGCATTGTACACGTGTAATAAACTGTTCGTCGCGTGACGCGTTGTACACGTGTAGTAAATGTGTCGTCGCGTGACGCGTTGTAGACGTGTAGTAAATGTGTCGTCACGTGACGCGTTATAAACGTGTCATACACGTGTCGTCGTGTGACGCGTTACATACGTGTAATAAACGCATCATCGCATGACGCGTTATAAACGTGTCATAAACGTGTCGTCGCGTGACGCGTTATAAACGTGTCATACACGATTCATCGCGTGACGCGTTATAAATCTGTCGTCGCGTGACGCGTTGTAGACGTGTAATAAATGTGTCGTCGCGTGACGCATTATAAACGTGTAATAAACGTGTCGTCGCATGACGCGTTATATACGTGTAATAAACGTGTCGTCGCGTGACACGTTATAAACGTGTCATAAACGTGTCGTCGCGTGACACGTTATAAACATGTCATAAACGTGTCGTCACGTGACGCGTTATAAACGTGTCATACACGTGTCGTCGCGTGACGTGTTATAAACGTGTCATACACGTGTCGTCGCGTGACGCGTTATAAACGTGTCATAAACGTGTCGTCGCATGACGCGTCATAAACGTGTCATAAACGTGTCATTGCGTGACGCGTTATATACGTGTAATAAACGCGTCGTCGCGTGACGCGTTATAAACGTGTCATACACGATTCATCGCGTGACGCGTTATAAATCTGTCGTCGCGTGATGCGTTGTAGACGTGTAATAAATGTGTCGTCGCGTGACGCGTTGTAGACGTGTAATAAATGTGTCGTCGCGTGACGCATTATAAACGTGTAATAAACGTGTCGTCGCATGACGCGTTATATACGTGTAATAAACGTGTCGTCGCGTGACACGTTATAAACGTGTCATAAACGTGTCGTCGCGTGACACGTTATAAACATGTCATAAACGTGTCGTCACGTGACGCGTTATAAACGTGTCATACACGTGTCGTCGCGTGACGTGTTATAAACGTGTCATACACGTGTCGTCGCGTGACGCGTTATAAACGTGTCATAAACGTGTCGTCGCATGACGCGTCATAAACGTGTCATAAACGTGTCATTGCGTGACGCGTTATATACGTGTAATAAACGCGTCGTCGCGTGACGCATTATAAACGTGTCATAAATGCGTCGTCACGTGACGCGTTATAAACGTGTCATACACGATTCATCGCGTGATGCGTTATAAATCTGTCGTCGCGTGATGCGTTGTAGACATGTAGTGAATGTGTCGTCGCGTGACGCGTTGTAGACGTGTAATAAATGTGTCGTTGCGTGACGCGTTATAAACGTGTAATAAATGTGTCGTCGCGTGACGCGTTGTAAACGTGTCATAAACGTGTCGTCGCGTGACGCGTTATAAATGTGTCGTCGCATGACACGTTATAAACATGTCATAAACGATTCATCGCGTGATGCGTTATAAATCTGTCGTCGCGTGATGCGTTGTAGACGTGTAATAAACGTGTCGTCGCGTGACACGTTATAAACGTGTCATAAACGTGTCGTCGCATGACGCATTATAAATGTGTAATAAACGTGTCGTCGCATGACGCGTTATATACGTGTAATAAACGTGTCGTCGCGTGACACGTTATAAACGTGTCGTCGCGTGACGCGTTATAAATGTGTCGTCGCATGACACGTTATAAACATGTCATAAACGATTCATCGCGTGATGCGTTATAAATCTGTCGTCGCGTGATGCGTTGTAGACGTGTAATAAATGTGTCATCACGTGACGCGTTGTAGACGTGTAATAAATGTGTTGTCGCATGATGCGTTGTAGACGTGTAATAAATGTGTCGTCGCGTGACGCGTTGTAGACGTGTAATAAATGTGTCGTCGCATGACGCGTTGTAAAGGTGTAATAAATGTGTCGTCACGTGACGCATTATAAACGTGTAATAAACGTGTCGTCGCATGACGCGTTATATACGTGTAATAAACGTGTTGTCGCGTGACACGTTATAAACGTGTCATAAACGTCTCGTCGCGTGACACGTTGTAGACGTGTCATAAATGGTTCGTTGCGTGACGCGTTGTAAACGTGTAATAAACGCGTCGTCACGTGACGCGTTATAAACGTGTCACGAACGCGTCATCGCGTGATGCGTTATAAACGTGTCATGAACGCGTCGTCGCGTGACGCGTTATACACGTGTCACAAACGCGTCGTTGCGTGATGCGTTATACATGTGTCATAAACGCGTCGTCGCGTGGCGCATTATAAACATGTTGTCGCGTGACGCGTTACAAACACGTAAGAAATGCGTCGTCGCATGACGTGTTATAAACACGTAACAAATGCGTTGTTGCGTGACGCGTTATAAATACGTAATAAACGAGTCGTCGCGTGATGCATTATAAACACGTCATAAACGTGTCGTCGCGTGACACGTTGTAGACGTGTCATAAATGGTTCGTCGCGTGACGCGTTGTAGACGTGTAGTAAATGTGTCGTCGCATGACGCGTTATAAACATGTCATAAACGTGTTGTCGCGTGACGCGTTGTAGACGTGTAATAAACTGTTCGTCGCGTGACGCGTTGTACACGTGTAATAAACTGTTCGTCGCGTGACGCGTTGTACACGTGTAGTAAATGTGTCGTCGCGTGACGTGTTGTAGACGTGTAGTAAATGTGTCGTCACGTGACGCGTTATAAACGTGTCATACACGTGTCGTCCGGTGACGCGTTATATACGTGTAATAAACGCATCATCGCACGACGCGTTATAAACGTGTCATAAACGTGTCGTCGCGTGACGCGTTATAAACGTGTCATACACGATTCATCGCGTGACGCGTTATCAATCTGTCGTCGCGTGATGCGTTGTAGACGTGTAATAAATGTGTCATCACGTGACGCGTTGTAGACGTGTAATAAATGTGTTGTCACATGATGCGTTGTAGACGTGTAATAAATGTGTCGTCGCGTGACGCGTTGTAGACGTGTAATAAATGTGTCGTCGCATGACGCGTTGTAAAGGTGTAATAAATGTGTCGTCACGTGACGCATTATAAACGTGTAATAAACGTGTCGTCGCATGACGCGTTATATACGTGTAATAAATGTGTTGTCGCGTGACACGTTATAAACGTGTCATAAACGTCTCGTCGCGTGACACGTTGTAGACGTGTCATAAATGGTTCGTTGCGTGACGCGTTGTAAACGTGTAATAAACGCGTCGTCACGTGACGCGTTATAAACGTGTCACGAACGCGTCGTCACGTGACGCGTTATAAACGTGTCACGAACGCGTCATCGCGTGATGCGTTATAAACGTGTCATGAACGCGTCGTCGCGTGACGCGTTATACACGTGTCACAAACGCGTCGTTGCGTGATGCGTTATACATGTGTCATAAACGCGTCGTCGCGTGGCGCATTATAAACGTGTTGTCGCGTGACGCGTTACAAACACGTAAGAAATGCGTCGTCGCATGACGTGTTATAAACACGTAACAAATGCGTTGTTGCGTGACGCGTTATAAATACGTAATAAACGAGTCGTCGCGTGATGCATTATAAACACGTCATAAACGTGTCGTCGCGTGACACGTTGTAGACGTGTCATAAATGGTTCGTCGCGTGACGCGTTGTAGACGTGTAGTAAATGTGTCGTCGCATGACGCGTTATAAACATGTCATAAACGTGTTGTCGCGTGACGCGTTGTAGACGTGTAATAAACTGTTCGTCGCGTGACGCGTTGTACACGTGTAATAAACTGTTCGTCGCGTGACGCGTTGTACACGTGTAGTAAATGTGTCGTCGCGTGACGTGTTGTAGACGTGTAGTAAATGTGTCGTCACGTGACGCGTTATAAACGTGTCATACACGTGTCGTCCGGTGACGCGTTATATACGTGTAATAAACGCATCATCGCATGACGCGTTATAAACGTGTCATAAACGTGTCGTCGCGTGACGCGTTATAAACGTGTCATACACGATTCATCGCGTGACGCGTTATCAATCTGTCGTCGCGTGATGCGTTGTAGACGTGTAATAAATGTGTCGTCGCGTGACGCGTTGTAGACGTGTAATAAATGTGTCGTCGCGTGACGCATTATAAACGTGTAATAAACGTGTCGTCGCATGACGCGTTATATATGTGTAATAAACGTGTCGTCGCGTGACACGTTATAAACGTGTCATAAACGTGTCGTCGCGTGACACGTTATAAACATGTCATAAACGTGTCGTCACGTGACGCGTTATAAACGTGTCATACACGTGTCGTCGCGTGACGTGTTATAAACGTGTCATACACGTGTCGTCGCATGACGCGTTATAAACGTGTCATAAACGTGTCGTCGCATGACGCGTCATAAACGTGTCATACACGTGTAGTCGCGTGACGCATCATAAACGTGTCATACACGTGTCGTCGCCTGACGGGTCATAAACGTGTCATAAACGTGTCATTGCGTGACGCGTTATATACGTGTAATAAACGCATCGTCGCGTGACGCATTATAAACGTGTCATAAATGCGTCGTCACGTGACGCGTTATAAACGTGTCATACACGATTCATCGCATGACGCGTTATAAATCTGTCGTCGCGTGATGCGTTGTAGACGTGTAGTAAATGTGTCGTCGCGTGACGCGTTGTAGACGTGTAATAAATGTGTCGTCGCGTGACGCGTTATAAACGTGTAATAAATGTGTCGTCGCGTGACGCGTTGTAAACGTGTAATAAATGTGTCGTCGCGTGACGCGTTGTAAACGTGTAATAAATTCCCAGGGCAACTATATCTTGTAATTTACCTGTACACTCAGGCATGAGGTAAGGGGGAATTATACATGTTTTTGTTTTGGGTTTTCTTCTGGAGCTAATTATGGAAGTTAGTAGTAGTTCTGTCTCCTCACTGATTGTGTTTACAAGCACATCAGTATACTAGGGGGACTTTGTAGTATCCCATCTTAATGTTTGCAAATGTAAATATCAAATCCCATTTTCAGCAACCTGGGTCAGACCTTATCCTTATTCAAAGATACTGGAGCATGTTAATACGCTAACTGTACTGTCATGAAAATAAAGCTAGGTTATTCTGAGAAGAAGTAATTAATTCTGCCAAAAGGAGTTTATCTGGTTGAAGTTGGAAGACATTGGGGAAACTAAAATTATGTGTTTGAGAGCACAGTGCACAAAATGGGGTTGTTTTTGAAAGGCAAGTCATGTCAAGATTGTGAAAAAATGACACCTGAGGTTCTATGGAGTACAAACGTCCCACTTGCATAGCAGGGAGATTACAGAGAGCCTCTGACAACTGCTGCTGAACTCAATGATTAACTGTTGTTATTCAATAACCACTGAGAAATGGAATAATCTGTATAGGGACAAATAAAAATGCATTTCAAGTAAAGTAGATTTGACAACTTGCCCAACCAGGCAGGGTCGCCACACTCCTCTTTTTTTCTTGACAACTGCTCTCCCATCACCGTCCCTCCTCCCTTTCCACTCTTTAATTATATACATTCCACTTTGCTTCCACTGCCATCTTCCTCTAAACACTGATTTCTTTTTCCTCCTCTTTCCTTCTCGAACCACTGGCTCCCTGTCTTCATTTCTCTGCCTCACCTTTGATGTTTTCACTACATCCTGCCATCATCTCTTCCGTCTCTCTCCGTCTAGTATCTTAAAGAGCCGAGTTTCATTTCATTTGTCTGGTCCTGCTTTAAAGCCTCATAACCGCACGCTCGCATATATACCATCTGTACAGTGACCTGACGACTACAAACACTAGAGCTGTCTCACAGACTGTCATAAAACCAACCAATCCAAACCTTTATGTGTGTGTGTGTGTGTGTGTGTGTTTACTATACATTTACATATATAGTGGACCTGATGTTTGCCACACACTTTCCAAAAAATAATATCCATCTATAAAATTATAGTACAAATATTATAGTACAAATTATATAGTTTATATAGTGTATAAATGCATAAATTGTGATGATGATGTTATGATGACAGAATTAGATTAAGAAGACACTTAAGAATACTTAAGATGAGTAGCACACATTTTGTGTATATGATGAAATCCCTTGTGACTTGTTAAACCAATAGATCTCTTCAGACTCACATCTCTGAACATCAGACTGTAACATGTGCTATAAACATGGAATATTCTATGGCTGAACACTATGTGCAGGCTACCCATGGCTCTGTTGTATTAAAAAGTTTTATTCCCTTCTACAGGTGGAGTTGCATTTATATGCATTTTATACACATAACACAGTGAAGCCTCTTGATATAAATGAAGAACTGAACCTGTCATGTTACCTTTTATCGGTCACATGTAAAGAAATCCTGTATATGTGGATTAATTTGGACTTTCATTTCCCACAGAGAAAGGGTCAAGTTCTTCTTTGGTGTTTATATGATATTATCCATTTGTATGTTGTGGATGAAAAGACATGCAGGTGCTTAAAAGAAAAAGAACAAGAAAGTTGTACATGAGCTTTGACAACATTAAAAAATATGAAATCCAACTGAACACATGACCTGGACCTGTAGTGGGTCTCCAGCCCTATCATCAGGTCCTGACTGGACATGACACCTGTGACATCAGGTCCGCATCTGGACTGGTCCTGTTCATGTGGTTTCTCTTCCCTGGTCTGTAACAAAAATTATGAACAAATGAGCCAAAATATAGAGAAAATTATCAACAAAAACACCAAAAAATTACAAAGATACTCAATAAAATGAACAGCACTTTCCAAATGAATCAGTTAAATGTTTCACCTGTCTGACTGCAGAGGTTCCACAGCTTTGATCTGGTCTGTCCTGGATCAGCAAGAAAGTTGAAGATCAAATCACATTGTACTTGAGCTTTGACAATATTAAAAAATATTAAATCCAACTGAACACATGGTGCATGTCATCAGGTCCTGATCTGTGTCTGGTCTGCATCTGGACTGGTCCTGTTCCTGGGGTCTCTCTCCTCTGATCTGGTACAAACAAATGACAAAAAAAAATATAGGCAATCATCAACAAAAATACACAATAATGGGAAATATAATGTTTCCTGTCTTTGAACTCAATTTGTTCATTATTACTTGGATGTATCACCAATTATGTATATAGTGCGTGTGTGTGTGTGCATGCGTGTGTGCGTGTGGACATGTGTGACTTTATATTGGATGACACCAGTGAAGCTCAGTATATTTGTTGTGTTCTCCCCAAATCCCATTAGTTTAGAGCAGTATGAGCAAGTTTCTCTGCACTAATCAGATTCACTGGAGAGTCTTATTTCAAGCTGTAGTTTTATTAGATTCTTGTTTCCGGAAAAATCAATGAGTTTGTCAAACTGAAACTTCGATGGTAAAGGGGATTAAATTGAACCAGCTACATAAAAGCCATTGTAATATGATCCAGACTTCTGACTACATGTGCCAAGTGTTTAACTGTAGTTTCAGATGTGAATAAGTACAACTAACTTGTGTTAATCTACTAATCTGCATTACTTTGCAGGATTTGTTGCATTCTTAAGATATTCCTTTATTACATAAGATATCACTTTATTAGTCCCACAAACAGAAATCCTTGCCCTGATTTCATACAAATAAATTCAACTATTTTGTTGTATACTCAGTAAATGTAAAAAGTAAATGTCTCCACCTGGATTGAGGTGAGCAAATAGCTCAGAACTTTCATTTGATAATAGTTACAGTGGTTTATATGATTCAACTGGCAACAAGTTCTTTAACCCTAATTCATGCAGTGAGTTGTGTTCATTTCTTAAACAACCATGTTGAACACATCATGGAATAGATATAACTGTGTTTCAGAAGGGCCAATGTATTGAATATATTACATATTGAGCAAAGAAATCATCAGGGCAAACACTCTGGTACACTCTGTTCCAGACAAAAGATGAGAAAGCATAGTAATATTTTGGTTGTGGTTAAAAAATAAATAAATAAATAAAAAGAATGGTGGTCCTATATTGCACAATGAAAGTATTTCAGAAATAGCCTTTTTCTTTGTCTTGCAACCAAAGACAACCTGGGACAAATGCCGACAGAGCAAGAAATTTTGTTTGATGATCTCACTGTGTGACTTCTGCTACACTGTTATAACCTAAGGCTACAAAACAACCAACACACCAAAAGTGATCAAAACATAATTCAACATAATACATACATTTATGCAGCTAAAAATACTAACTGTCACACCTGTATGTTCATTCTTCTCCTCCCTCCTTGACTTTTGAGGTTTTAATTTACACATAAATTCTACTTTGTAACAGCATAATCATTAGCACAGCTTCATTGTTTACAACTATAGTGACATAGACAGATAACATGTCCTGATGACAATTAGTTATTGTGTCTTTACTTGTGTCATAGCCTGAGTTTTTCATTACACAGTCTGCCTATTTGTAGTACTCCGGTTTATTAGATCCCTGTTGCAGAGTGTGGATGGTGATGAACTTTGAAGACGTGGTGGTGAGGCTGTTTGTCAGCAGTAGTTCTGGAATCCAGAATAAAACTTCAACTTCAAATTTTTGGTTGTTTATTGACAAGATGCTGTTAAGTTCTGCTTGTCATAGTGGTGTGATTTGATTGCCTGCTGTTCCATAACAACACCATCCTCTGCAGAAGATACTGTGCCAGACAAAAGCCCCAGAGGAGGCACTGTTGATCTGGTTGTAACGTTAGTCATTGCACTTTGATTCTGTGAAAACATTCTAAAACCACGAGTCATAATACTTTCAAAGAACAATGTTTCACAAAAACCACAAACACTCAAGTATAGTTTAAAAAGTGCCTCTGGACATGAACAAAGTGAGATATTGGGCTGTAAGTGCAGTGTATTTTTAAGGATGAGAATTCCCAACCATGTTCATGAAATCATTTGCTGCAGTGCAGGCAGAAGAGAAAACTTGTTTAAAACTTTCAAATGTGCAGAGTGAAAATACCATCCCTGTCCACTGAATATTCTCTAGATGCTAATGCAGCTACTGAAGCTTGAAAAGAAGTAAGAATGTTATGGTACAATGTCCCCATTTTCTCAACAACACAGAATGCCTGTGTTTGTGTATGTACAAAGGTGCTATCTGTAAAACATACTGTACTTCCTGCCAAAGAGACATCTGTCTTCTGCGCCTTAGAACACAACTTCACTTGTGTAGCAGGCAGCTGACCCATGTAGGTAGTGCTGTGGTGCAGTTTAAAGGGGTGTTATAGCACCAAGGCAAGACCCTGGGTTCAGCTCCACTTGTGTCCAAAAATGATTAAGAAACACATCACTGAGTCTTGTGCTTGCTCCAGATGACATGTTTCTTCCACTCCGACCGTCACTCTTGACAATCAAGTCCTGCCTGGTGGCTGCTTTGCAGTCTCTGGTGACAGTAAGAAGTGACAGTCAGGATTAGACTTGGGAGTAATTTTGTTAAAAACAAATGTTGTCTGCCACTTCATAAGAAACATGTCCCGTAGTCCAAACAGAGAACCTCTGTGACATATATAAAATGTTTTCAGACAACAGTGAATCTCTGTAAGATGAAAACAGGGAGAGTTTAGTTGGTCAGTCCCTCCAGGAATTCGCAATGCTGCAATCGCAACTATTAATGCAAATTCAACCAATCACCGCAAATTCTGCGTGGCACTGCAATTTCATCCAATCACTGAGAATTTTCCCCAAATTTGACTAATCACCTTAGCCCCCTTTCACCCACCCCTGTCTACTTGACATGTACGTCATCACATTCACTTCCTTGTTGACGGTTGAGAAGATGAAGACACGTGCGATTCAAAACACTCATATTTACCGACAAATATCACTGCCAAAGTTCGTGCAAGTCAGTTTCCAGATGTGTTACACAAAAGCGGAAGTATACTGTTCTGCACTGCCTGCAGTATTGTGGTGGTACACCAACGTGGCCGCTCCACAGACACTTTTCAACTGCAAAACATGCAAAGAGAACGGCTGAAACTGGAAGAGGAAAGATGAGACAAGTCCCAGTGACAGAGGCTGTTGGATCCAGAACAAGAGCAGGAGCTGAAAGGGTTAAGGTTAGCAAAGATATACTCTATAAGGCAATAGAAGAGAAGAAGAAAGAACCTGTGGAGGTATGCTTTCCTTTTTGTGTAGTGTGTGTGTGCGCGCGCGCGCGCATGTGCGTGTGTGTGTGTGTGAGGGAGTGTGAGCGCAAGTCTGTGTGAGGAGTTAAAAAACGAGCTCACAAATGAAAATAGTCATTGAACTTGGTGTTAACATTAATGTTTACTCTTATGTGTTAGATAGAAAGCAACCCAAGTTTGGCTGCCCTGTGCACCTGTCTGTGTGTGTGTATGGGTGTGTGTGTGTAACCCATCTAACCCTAACCCTAAATATACAACTATATCATTAAGGAAGCAAAAGTCATGTGTTGTGTTGTATAAATGTGAGATGGGGGTGGGATTTAATAAGTTTTCTTCTTCCCACTCCTTTTTGAGCAGTACAGATTGAATTTATTTTGCTATTACTAGTGTACACGGTTATTGTTATTTTGTCTTGATCATCTTTATTAATGTATTTGCTCTGATATTAGTTCCTTGTACACAAAAAGTGTTTACATTTTTCTTCTGCTCAAAAAAAATAAATGAATGAATGAAAAAAAAGCCTGTTTTGTTTAAAATCATTGCTTCCTGGTGCTTTTTAAGGCTAAAAACTCATAAAAGACTGTTCTAGGTAATTTGCAAATGCCGATGTTCCTGTGACTTAAAGAAGTCTCAAATCATCGCAACTTTCACCGCTATTTTTTGGAAAAGCTGCCGCAAAATCAGGCGTTTTAGGCCGCAATAATCAAAAACAAATCCAGCGAAATCCTGGAGGGACTGATTAATAACATACTGCATGTATTTGGATGAAAGTGATGTTGTTCTACATTGCATTTGTATATATAAGTTATTTATTACAAAAATGTTTGCTATAACTGTGTAACAGCACAACAGGAAAGAGAAAAACTAAGGATATGGCTCTCAGGTTGTGTGACCCTATGCTCTCATTGGCTGGTGTTCTGTGATGCTGCGCTCTGATTGGTTGACGTTCTGTGAAGCTGCGCTCTGATTGGTTGACATTCTGTGACGCTGCGCTATCATTGGCTGACATTCTGTGACACTGCACACTTATTGGTTGACGTTCTGTGATGATATGTTCTCATTAAATGACATTCTGTAACGCTATGCTCTGATTGGTTGATGTTCTGTGACGCTGAGCTCTCATTGGCTGGCGTTCCGTGATAATGCGCTCTGACTGGTTGATGTTCTGTGACACTGCGCTATCATTGGCTGACATTCTGTGACACTGCGCTCTCATTGGCTGATGATCTGTTATGCTGCGCTCTCATTGGCTGATGTTCTGTGACGTTCCACTCTCATTGGCTGGCATTCTGTGACGCTACGCTCTCATTTGCTGACATTCTGTGACGCTGCGCTCTCATTGGCTGGCGTTCCGTGATGCTGCTCTCTCATTGGCTGACATTCCGTGATGCCGCACTGTCATTGGCTGATGTTCCGTGACTGCTTGGCTGCTCAAAACAAATAAATGAATCAATGAAAAAAGCCAGTTTTGTTTAAAATCACTGCCTCCTGGTGCTTTTTAAGGCTAAAATCTCAAAAAAAGACTGTTCTAGGTAATTTGCAAATGCCCATGTTCCTGTGACTTTAATAAAAGAAGCCTCAAATCATCACAACTTTCACCGCAATTTTTTGGAAAACCTCCTGCAAAATCAGGCATTTTAGGCTGTAACAATAAAAAATAAAAAAAATCCCGCAAAATCTTGGAGGGACTGGTTTTTGCATCTTCTGGGGTTAATCTATACACTGGATTTGATGGTGATAATAAAAATGTAGACAACCATATAGAGGACCCTCAGTTTCATTTATAAGTCAGATTCAGTCAAAATTCAACATGACATACATAGTACTCACAAATGATAAAAGTTGTTGAATCATAGTTTTAAACAAATGAAAATAGCATAAAAATACTTCTATATCCATTTCAACACTATAAACTAAATGACCAGGACTTACAACAAAAATAGTGTCCAGTAAGATAAAACCAAACAGTGCAGGTCTGATTAGCTCCTAATAAAGGTAACTAAAATAATAACTGAAACAAGTGGTGCCAGGCACAACAAACCCCATCCCTTGTACGTATTGTATCTTATTTTGACATCAATCCAGCTGATGTCATCATGTCTATGTGTTTGCTGACGTCACCATATCAATTGCCTCTATATATGTGCCAAGTTTGAAATAAATTGAAGCAAAACAGATGTCTTTGCAGATGTGAAATTTCACCCATTATAAGTAAGTAGGAGGGGAAAAAAAGATGTGTTTAAAAAAATCTGAATTTTGACCTACTCTCCCCAAAATGTAATCATATCTATTCTGGGTCACTGGTAATCTATAAACCCAATTTGGTATGAATTGAACCAATAGTTTTGCTGCTAGAGTGTTAACAAACAAACAAACAAACAAACAAACAAACCTTCGGGGGGCGGGGTAATAATAAAGCATGTACAGATGTTTGTTCTTTCCCACAAAATCCTGGTTGTGAAACTGAGAGGTGAATAACAACTGACAGATATTGGCACCAGGATGTCCAGTAAGTGTCTGTAAATTAGATAACATTATGTAAGTAACACGTAGCTAAATGGATAGAATACTGTGCAACGTTATGGAAGGCTATTCAACCTCAAGAGTAACAAAACGAGATTAATTTGAGATTAAGACAAATTGTAAAGATATGGGGACCACAGAATAAGAGTAACCAGGCTTAACTCTGTAAAGCCTGAACCATTAAATCACTGACAGAAAATTCCAGTTCTTTGAAACTGAAGCCTTTATTGGTCCTTCTGAACAACCCAAATAAATATTTTTCAAATATCAATTTCCATGTACAAGTTTCAATTTTTTTATCATATTTGATACATTAGGTCTCAATGCTCAAATATTATTATTTTTGAACCAACAAAAACATAATATTACTCAAACATGTCCAACAAATTAGTAAATCCTTTTCAAAAGTACCTGGCACCCTACAGTAAAGCCTGTGGGGACAGTGTTATGATCGGGGGTTGGTTCAGTTGGTCAGGTCTAGGTTCAGCAATGTTATGTGTCCAAAAAATAATGAAAATAAATGATATGACACTGAATAAACTAATCAAAGCAATGTCACAGTGAATGGGTGCCAGCCTGAATATAAACAGTATCCATTAAAATTAGAGAGAACAGATAGTAGGCCTGCCCATGACATCATTAAAAGGACTTTCAAGCACACATATTTTACTTAACGAGAGATAGAAATATAAACCAGCATTGAAAGGCCTTTTTTCAACAGAATTTGCTGCTGATCGTGGTCTGTTGTGAGTGTCCAGGCTACAATTATGGATGCTATCATGGCTCTCTCTTGTTTCCATATTTTCTGGCTAACAGGCCTCACTGTATGAATGACAGGTGATGAGGGGCAGGTGTAATCCTGTAGCAGTGAATCACAGCACATAGATCCCAGATGTCCAAAAATGGCTCAGATGTGAGCTGCTTTAGTTTTATTTATCACATTGCACACCAGCCAGATTTATAAACACCTTTTTGTGAGCCATAAAAAAAATCTCAAAAGGGCTGTATTTGGCCACTAGTTGAATAGGCTTAGTCTATGGCCACAACATGGAAGCTATAGTTTTAACTATTTAAATCACTATTAATCACATTAAACGTGTTGGAATTAGTCCCAAGGTGATAAGGTGCTGATAATAACATTTCCTTCATTCAAGTTCTTACCTTGTTACCTATTTCCCTCCCTCCCTATTTGGCTTTGTGTGTTTTAGACTTTGCTACACTTCCTCTCCACTAGTTTAGGGTAGACGGAGAAACAGTCTGCCCTGCTGTTGCAGATTAATTGACTGAACACCGCCACCGCGACTGAGCAGATGAGCCACCCACATTGCACGGGTGATGAAAGAGGGATGTGACACATCATCTCTCAGGTAGAACAACTGTTTTTTCTCAGTTAAACTGGTAGACAGCTCATTTTTTTCCAATTCGTCTTTGGTTCATTTCTTCCCCTAGGCCCAACTATGATTTCGAACCACTGCCAGTTTGGGAATCTGGAGAAAGTTGGACCCTCTGAGCCAACTCTCTGGGCCTCAGGGTGCAAAAGCAGTCCTGCTTCTGTTATCATTCGTTCACAAGAACCACTTAGACAGGGATTTTGCTGATACTCAGTCTGCTAAAATTCATCCAAAATCCTGTATCTGAGGCAAGGGGAAACTTTCCAACCTTTAAGAGGATAAAAACTTTCACCCACACAACCATCTCTAAATAAACTGGACCTGCTCTTCACTGAAAACCAGCTGAATCAGCAGGAGCAGGACTTCTAGTGTTTGACTTTTCTCATTGTGTGTTCAGTAGTTCATCAGTAAGTGATTTTTTTTCTTCTTTCTTGAATAACTAGAAGCACTCAGAGAGCGCAGACCTCCGCCAAGGCTGATCAGTGGCCCCCCCTGTGGGCCCCCCCCATGCCAAGGAGGTTATGTTTTTGCCAGGGTTTGTTTGTTTGTTTGTTTGTTTGTTTGTTTGTTTGTCTGTCTGTCTGTCTGTCTGTTTGTCTGTCCGTTTGTGTGCAACATAACTCAAAAAGTTAGGACAGATTTTGATTAAATTTTCAGGGTTTGTTGGAAATGGGCCCCCCCGTGGGCCCCCCCACCCCCGATCACCACCAAAATTTAATCATTTCTTCCTTATCCCATTTCCAACAAACCCTGAAAATTTCATCAAAATCTGTCCATAACTTTTTGAGTTATGTTGCACACTAACGGACAGACAAACAAACAAACAAACAAACAAACCCTGGCAAAAACATAACCTCCTTGGCAGAGGTAATAAAAACCAAGGGTATGATGTCTTATTCAGGGCAGACATTGGTGTTCAACTGTTTTTTTTTTCTTGTGGGCTGAATTTATCATTACTTTTGCCTGGCCTTAGTTGACTCCTTTTTTGCTTGGAAGAGCTAGACAATGCTAAGTTGGAATTTTTAGAATGTGATCCAGCGTAATGATGTCAAATAACTGAGTTTACAGAACCATATCTACTGGAGGCTTTTCAGCTTCATTCACTGCACTATCTGAGGTCTTGTGCAGGAACAGATATGGCAATGTTTCGTATCAGCCACAGAGTTTGTTAGCTGAAAAAGTAACATTAATCGTTTGCATCAAGGCCAATTTTTCCAACTTCTTATCAGCAACAGGAACGCAGCATGGCTCGCTGAAATGTCACACAAATAACATTACACATGGCAGATTGTCTGATTGTATTTTTTATACAGAATACAATGCTGTATTGTAAAAAAAATACAAAAATGTATCTCAAAAAATGTATGGGGATAGATGGGGAGCTGAATATCTTGATTATGATAGTGGTACATTTACTGCCTATTCAGCTCAGGAATTTTGTGACTTTCTGACATTTTCTGTGTTCTGCGTGTCCCTCAATGATAGAACAGCATGGATCCAACATTTCTGTTTTTGGTCTTTTGTCTTGTGTTACAAATTGGATCGTAAATGACTTGATGTTAATGCCCAACAAGAGCTCAATATCAAATAGCAATGACAACTTAAAAACTGCCTTTTTCTGCTGAACTACAGTCCTTTAATGTCTGATTTGTTTAACAAAAGATCTTTATTTTTCCTAAAGCTTCAAAGACATGTCATTTTTTCCACTTTTGAGGTGTCAGATACACTTAAAAGGGGTGTGAATGCTTAAACAATGCCTCTCAGTTTCTTTTGGACAGACCTGTACAGACTGTCAGTTACAGGCAGGCATTCAACATGTAGTGGCTGTGACTGATGCTGGAGAGGCACTGAAGCCCAGCTGGGGATTGTCCAACATGGCATTCACAGAGCACAGCTGGCATGACTAGCAAGACTTTGACAGCAACACAAGTTCACAGGGTTGTTCACAGATCCGCACCCACATGGACACAACCAACTGCAAAGTCAACTTTACTGTCTACAACTTCTGGCCAAGCAGCTGAATGATAGAGGTCAAAAGCTTGATGCTTAAGAGCTTCGATGCAATCCAAAAACCAATTTACTGAGCTACAGAAAAGTATTAATGTGGCACGCCTCCCAGTTCACTGCCTTAACAACAGCCCTAACACCAGGTTAGATTAGTGAGAAATCCGTGGCACTGCTGACAAGACAAATTAGGTATATTACCTTCTGATAGAAAGGGGATAAATAAAACTAAAGCAACTTCACACCACAATGGAGAAGACCCAACTTAGACCAAACAAATGATGTATAACTGACAAATGAGATGCATATGTTGTGCATATATAGACTGCAAATAACTTCTACTACTACTACTTTCAGCTGCTCCCTTTAAAATCATCATCTCCTGCATCTTCTTCTTTCACACCAACTACCTGCACATCCTTCTTCACCACATATTTATAGATTTATATTTATGCATTTGGCAGACGCTTTTTTCCAAAGCGACTTACAGGGGAAAACCAATTAAATCACTCAATCAATCAAATTTTATTTATATAATGAATTCACATCCATAAATCTCCTCTTTGCCTCCTGCCTGGTAGTTCCATCTTCAGCATCCTTCTACCAATATATTCACTATCCCTCCTCTGCACATGTCCAGACCATCTCAATGTGGCCTCTCTCACTTTTTCCCCAAAACATCCAACCTGAGCTGTCCCTCGGATGCACTCGTTCCTAATCCTGTCCATCTGTGTCACTCCCAAAGAAAGACTGCAAGTAAATATAGTTTGCAAACTGTGGGGAGCCACCTGAAGATCACCCGAAACTATTCATCAGCCCAAACTTAAATGTCAAAAACAATGAGGATAAATCCACCACAGATGACAGAACCAAGCCAAACAAAACCTGTCATGAGGCAAAAACATGCAATGCTATGGGTAAATAAGGAAATCACAAGTAGTAAAGTGCCAGATGCTAATGGTGTGTTAAAATGCAGTGAACAGACCCCTGACAGTGGTCCCAGTCTGTAATGTTCAGTTCACTGACATGCAATTTTAATTTGAAATGCGACAGTGCAAATGCTTTCATATCAGGGACATGATGTTCTTCGTGAAAAAACATTATTTTCTGTTAAGTTGACAGTGATAAATGAGTGCATCATTTTTTTTCCCTTTTTTAGCTTTTCTTAAAATGAATGTCAGACGTTTCACATATTTACAGTACACACACTTGCAGCCAAAAATTTTAGAAATTTCGTCTAAAGGAAAGAACCACAAGTACATGTTCATTGTAAACTGCTTTTTTCTCACCATTACAACAATAACATTCTTCTTTCTGCAGATCAGTGTTGCCCAAAAGACACTGAGAGTGTTGTTACACAGCCTATTTCAACACTACAGATATTTTAGGTCTGCATCAAATTCCAAGGATTTATATGCTTCTGCTGAAGTAGGAAAGCTGTAAATTATCCCAGTAGTTGTTCACAGACAAGAACCTCTGACATTGGGGTTGGGATAGGGGGGTTCTATTACTGGTTAACCTTCTGCTGTTCTTTTATCAGGAAACAAGTAATGGGTTAACAGACAGCTTGTGCACAGTAATGGAACTCAATGGAATGTTGATTAAAACATCTCGATCAGGTTTAAACCTTCTGTCTTTCTCACTTCAACCCTTAAAAGTGTAGGTCTCTCATTCGAAAAGGCCAATACTATTTTGTGATAAATGAATAAGATGCTGTTTTTCCACTATTTTTGATCTTTTAACAGAGATTTGCAGACTTCTTGTATCAGGAACCCTCACTTGACTAGTTTTATGAAAACAGAATGAGAAAGGCTTTCTGCAAAAATGATCACAACATTGGAATAGTTTGTGAGCTGTATTATATGAGGCTCTGGCTTTTTGCCAGTTAATGAACTGCGGGCAAGTGAGAACAAGCATGACAGGATTTTAACAAAGTTCTGGGTATCGGGATAAGCAGAGTGGACACATTAGGCATGCATGTGCTGTGCTTTGTTTTTTATATTTTATACTTGAATGTTTTTGTAAACAGATTTCTTTTTTATTTTCAGTGTGGCTTCCTCAAAATAAGAAGGTTTTATATTTTGTTGGTTTTTAAACCTGAGATGCTGAGATCATTAAAACATGCATTAAATGTATTTTATTGTGTTCACACATTAGATTATTAATGTGTGAATGAAGACTTAAGATGTTTTGCTGTGTTCATGCTGTCAAATAACCCTGACAGTAAAAGCACTTTTACAGCTAATCCATTCAGATGAGATGCTGAAATCAATCCTGGTACAGCTACATGAAATAAGAACCACACACACACATACATACACAGGCTTTGCAGAATTGATCGACCAGTAAATTTATGCCTCCCTATAAAACACAAAGGTCAATATCATATTTGATAATGAGAGGCCATTGAGCATACGTGCCACATAAATGCCTGGCCTTTTATACATGTGCTTCTGGATACATTGGATTTGACTTTAGTTTTTTATATCTTGAAATTTGCTGCTCCTTTGCCAGCCTTCATCATTCTTTCTCACTTTGTCAGTAAGATTATTTATTTACGACAGTGATTTGCTGTGATGTGACTTTGCATTGTGCATAAATTATCACTTTTATTTCCATCTCTTTCATTTTCAGGCCAGACAGTGTGAGCTGTATTGGGACACTTGTACTTAGAGGACCAAAGGCTCCCAAAGGTGTCAGGATGGTCTTTAGGTATGATTGCAGAAAGTTGTCATATTTCCCTTTCAGCAACCTCTAGTCCTTACTTACCTGTGCAGGAGGGAGTGAAAGTGACGATCCACTTGTAAATCTGTGGCCTACTTGGACTTCCATCAGTGCAGAGACCTCTGCTCTGTGATGGTGAAAGGTGTTCATTCCTGTTTCGTGACAAAAGCTTGCTGCTTTTATAACAGCTCTGCCTGTTAGCCTGTCAGCGCCCTCATGTGAAAACTGTATGCTGTTGTAACTCGCCTGCAACTGTTGTTGTTTCATGTCAGCTTTTTGGAGAAGATAATTGTGTTTGCACCTTGCATCCTGCTGCTGCTGCTGCTGGCATCCCTTACTCTTCATATCAGCTGTTGACTCAGACGTAGCTCCAAGGCAGAAACTCTGCAGTTGAGTACTGCCGGCAGCTCAGGACCGCGGTGGCTTTTCTCGAGCGGTTAATTCACCACAAAAATGCCAGGTTTATGTGTTTCCTGCCTGTGTCCTCATAGTTTCTCAGTTTCAGATTTGTTACTTTGTTTCCTGCAAACATGGGCACAGACACATGACACAGTTAGATTCTATTGTTTTCAGTTCCTTTTCGTTGTTACTTTTCAACTTGAAGACAATCAATGCATCTGTTAACTCTTATTTTGATTCAGATTTCTTTTATTTACCAGAAATTATCTGCAATATGGCGTATAAAAACATCAAAACTATGGCGTCGTCTGATTTTACATTTCAATGTGTGACTTCTATAAATATTTAAAATAAATTGAGAGAAAATAATTGTTTCTAAATAGCAAAAGCACCTTCACACATGTATAGAAAAATAAAAAATACAGTCTGTATAACACATTTTACTTGAATTCATGTATTATTTCTTTACTGTCATTTCAACTTCCTTGAACTTGTTCCTGAAAGCTGAAAGAGAAAAATGGAGGCGATGTTCATTTAGAAGCTTTGGTACCACTCTGTGTGTTTCAGAAATAAGTTAGTTAGAGATTTTACATCCGAGAAGCCTTTGTCGCATAGGAGCACAAACATTTTCCAGGCAGCCACAGTGTCCATCTGCCCTTCATATAACACAGCCTCGGTGCTGCCTGAGCGTACACAACACAAGACTTTGATTTTAAAGAATGTGGGCTGAGTTAGACTAACAAACTTTTATTTTTCAGACAATGTGATGTTACTTGCATGAATGTCAAAGAAACTCTCTCTCCTGCTCCGTCTTCACTGTTTTCCCTCTCACTCCTTTTCCTTTTTCACTCACTTGCCTGTCGCAGTCTATAGTTTTCCACTCTACTGTTTTCCCTGTCACCTGTCACACTCATCTAATTCCTAACCTATTGTTATATCAGTCTATATCAGCTGCCAAACCCCATCACCCTCCCAGAACCTCATGCATTCTTTCCCTGCTGTGAACTCTACCCACTTTTCCTTGTTTATCTTATTTTTTTGGACTTCTGAATTTCTTCCTAGTTTCTACTCTTGCCTGTTTCCTTGCGGTGTGTTTGCCCACGTCTGCCTGCCTGGTTCCAACCTCCGCCTGTCCTAGACCCTGCCACAACAAAGGAGCAAACAGGGCAAGAAAATAAATACTCCTCAGGCTTTAAGTGATGCTTAGAAGCATTTACCTGGACTGCACAACTGACTGAAAAGCTTTAAAAAACAAAAACCTCTAGAAGCATCAGTTGAGGAAGCACGCTTTTCTTGCCAACTTCTATCATAAAAAGGTGTAGTATAAAGGTATGTAGGTGTAATAAAAAAATGTTTTAAAAAAGTTGTCCTTCCAGCTAAGTAACTCCTATTCCTCAGCACAGCATCGCAGTAGCAACATCTTCTGCCACCCACACCTGCTTAACACATAACTCAGTCGCTAGGATAAAAATCCCAAAATCTATTGCATGTTTTTTCACACCAATATGCAACTACGACTGGTTCAATCAATTTTCCAGATCATTCCTCGTGGATACACTGTCCTATTTTTACATACAGTGTTTATCACTATCTGTCTGTTTTTAATGGTTCTAATTTTGTGAATCCATGGTCTTTGTATAAAGCTGTCCCTCCAATTGAAGAAAGTAAACATCTGGGACAGTAACAGAAGATAGGAATACTTTTAGCACAGATAAGTTACATATATTTAATCCATGTATTGCGGACACCATTTTTATTTTAGTATAATCAGGAACTTTGAGGTTGGTAAGTTCATTTAATCTTGTGTTGAGTCATGGCTTTTTTTCCTCTCGATGAAGGTGTCTTGAGTTAAATCGAAGAAACTGACACTTGTTTCTGTGGCTGATGCTATGCCTCCATGGAATCTGACAGTATTATATTGACATGACACAGTCTGAAAAGGCCATGACAAGGTTGACATTATGCATATAAACTGTGAAATCATTCCTCCTTAGCCAAGATGCATTGAGCAAAATAATAAATAAAACAAACAGAATGACTCACCAGCTGTGTCTGAGCTCGCTCACCAGTCTAAGAATATTCTGTGCTAACTTGCATGTTACTTTTGTTACTTACCTAATTGGCAATAGTTCTGATTTTTCATGTATTATGTTGATAGGAAGCTAAACAACAGACTGTTGTGTTTAGAAGGTGTGGGATTAGATAAGTTATACTTCCTCCCACTCCTTTCTGAATATGCAAATGAAGTCATACTTTATTTTCATGTACATGTATAGGTTTTTGTTTTTGTTTGTTTTGTTTTTTATAATCTGTTTCATTTGTAAGGACAAGTAGGATTATTTTTGTTTTGTTGCATATTCAAAATAAACTAAACTAAATATAACTGGATGTAAAAAAAAAAAAAAAAAAAAAAAAAAGCCTCTTAGAAAGGCAGAGGTAATGATTGGCATCGCTGCATTGTGGATTTATGTACATTTTTCACAATGTCCCAGCTTTTTTGTTTTTGATCCCTCACACATCCAGTTATCCAGGTCACACAGGTTAATCTTGAGTTAATATGCAATGTATGAGATAATTGAGTGGTGGGGCGATCGATTTTGGCTGTGAATGAGTTTAACAGAAGAGAAATATGAGAGTACCCATTAAAATAGCCCATTAAAACCCATCATCAGCTTCAGCCTCCAGTGCTGAAGCTGTATGAGGAAAACTTACTTGATTATTCTTTCATACATACAATCACCAATCCTGTTTATACATGATAGGCTCATATACAGAGAAATATCCTCACATATATCTTATGGCTTTAGTGCCTGCAACATGACTGATCCTGCACACAAATCCAATAGTATTGCTGTTTTTTTCGCCAGCTCTGCATGTTATTGACTCAGAGAATATTCCCATCTCCCCAGGAAAACATGCCTTATTGAGGATCAGCCTGTGCTGCTTGTGCACTATTATATGGATGCATTTCTGTCAGGGTAACATGTCTCAGAACTGCAGAAAAAAATTCACTTTCTTCATATCGAGGAAAAACATGGAGAGCAAGAACTGTCCTGTGATTCATTTTGTAATTACCTCCAAATGCCACTATATTTGCTCTGTTATTATGGTCAGTATATACTGTTTTATCATCCAAAAAAAAAAAAAAAGCCTGATGTTATTAGAACTTCCCCTAATCTAAACCTCCCTTCTTTTGGTCATCCATAGACTAATGAAGTAGATGACAGGAGGCCAGATCTTTCTGCATAATTATTGATCAGTCAGCAGGATTTATAACCCAAAGCCTCACCATCATTAAATTATAACACATTCTCCAACATTCACTCTGTTTGAGGAAAATCCATTGACTCGATCTCCACTTTCTGCCCTTCCATCTGACTCTGGAAGAGAGTGCAGCACCAGGATTGATGGCCAGCTGCCTATCACGCCTCTTCCCATTAACCCTCCATCTTTTCCTGCCAGACTGGTCAAGGAGCTGCTTGTAAACCAGTCTCCTCTTGAGAATGACCATCTTCTCTCTCTACAGTCCTCCCAGCCTCTATTAAGCATCTCTCTGAAGCTTTCCAAGGTCTTGTGTTTTCACCCAAAGCTCCACCAACATCTCCTTTTTTCTTTCCATCCCTCCTGAGCACTAGCTTCTCCATCTTTTATGTCACATCATCACTCCCAACCCCGCATGTATAAATGCATATAAATCTGGCATTTATATCTTTAATGTCTTTTCTTATAAGCCCTCTCCCATCATATTTTTCCTGTGTCTTCGCTACTGACACAGTGGGTCCGTCATGGAGTTCTACCACCACCCAGTGGTTTTGCTGCAAAGAGTCTGTAGCAGCAGGTGATTCAGCACTAAATGGATCTTTTTGCTAACAGATCTGAGGTTCACAGGACTAATATACCACATTGCAGCTCAAAATCTTCAGTATTCTGTTTTAAAATAGCATGTCTAACAATCCCATTGCAAATACAATCAACACATGCACAAACGTGCTTCCGTTTCTTCAGTCATTTGTGTGAAAAATAGCTTTGTGACACCTTGCAGTATAGAGTCCTAGCTCTAGATAGTCACCGCAGTGGCATGGGGAATGCAGATGGACAAATATTTATGTGGTGAATGCCTAGGAGCTGATGAGTATTCAGAGGCAGACACCAACACGTCTACAAGCAATCAGAGCACAGAGATAGAGTTTGTAAGGATGTCATTGATTATCAGGCTGCAACAAAAGGAGCCAGACTGGTAAAGGCTCTTGTTAATGGAAACTACAGCTGAAATGCCTTCACTGGAAAGCATGATAAATAGTTTTCTTTTTGTTGTTGTTGCTGCAGTCCCTCAATTTTCACAACTCGCACTTGGCTGCAATCAACATTCCTTTGTTCTCATTTTTACAGACGTGCATTCATCACCGGGGGAAGCACTTATCCTTAACCGAATGTAATGTGAATGCATCATTAAGTTATCAACATGAGGGCTATAGCAACTGCCATCAGAGTCTTCAGGTTGAAATAAAACAGATTATCTCACAATTGGATAGTGAAGATTAATAGTTTTGGCATGTCCCTAGCTGCACATTGGCATTCAACAACATTAGGCTTTATTTACTGTGTTGTGCGTTAATTTGTGAAGAGGAGAACTGTCTCATGCCCTGTTTTTATTGCAAAGGCTCAGTCAATGTGTGGAATTAAGTATTATGGAGGCCAGGTTTTCTGTCATATATAGTCATGTGGAAAAGAAAGTCCCTCTTTGAATTCTATGGTTTTATGTATTGACGTATAATATTTATAATAACAGTTATCTGACCGTTAATGCATTGTAAAATAATTTCAATCTGTCATCTTTTGTAAAACTCCACATAAATGATTCTACCATCTGATTATTTAACAAATAAGGCAAAATGGAGAGGCAGAGCATGAAAAACTAAGTACATCCCATAGTTCAGTATCTTGTAAAACTGCCTTTAGCAGCAATAACATGGAGTAATTGCTTTCTGGATGACTTTATCAGTGATTCACATTGTTGTGGAAGAGTTTTCTCCCGCTCCTCTTTACAACATTGCTTCAGTTCATTGAAGTTTGTTGGTGTTCCTTTGTGCTCAGCTCTCCAGGCTACTGCAACACCTCGATTCTTTTCTTTTTCAGACATTTTGTTGTGGATTTCTTGGTGTGCATGGGATCACTGTCCTGTTGCATGGCTTGGTGTCAGCTGAGCTTTGGTTGTCAGACAGATGGCCTCACATTTGACTCTGGAGTATTTTGGTATCATCATGGTCAAGTCAATGACTGCAAGGTGCCCAGGTCCTGTGGCTGCAAAACAAGCCTGAATCATTAGCCTTCCACCACCGTAGTTGACAAGTGGTATGAGGTGCTTGTGCAGACATGTTGTGTTTGATTTTTGTTTGGTTCTGTGACACTGTACATTATGGCCAGACATTAGGCCACATCTGACTAAATAACATTTTTACACAATTGTTGTGATTTGGTCAGATCCAACTTTGTGACCTTAACCTGTGTTGCTAGGTTCTATTAAGAAAGAACAAGTTTTCTCTTGTCAACTATTGCAAGCAATACTGAACGATTTATGCTTTTTTCTAATTGTACTGTCATGAACATTAACATTTAACCCATACAGACCCAAACAGCCACCTTCAACCAAAACCATCTACTGATGTAACTGTTTAATTCGTGTTGATCCACAAATCCTGTCAATACATGTAAATAATTCATGTAAAACACAGTTATTCATCTTTTCATAGTCATCCAATATGACCCATTTGGACGTTCAGAGGCTCCGTAGTGAACATGGAAACACCGTCATCTTCTACAACATTGATTCACCTGTAAAACTCATGGAGTTGGATCAATGAAAGTGGATGGAGACAGTAGGTTTATCTTCAGTTAATGACAGATTTGGTTGAAAAAGTCACTTTTCTTCATTTTTCTCTGTTTCTGATATTATGACAGTCAATGTTATTCTGAGCTTTTATGAACATCTACATAATCATTGAATTAAATATAGGAAAAAAACATGATTTTCATTGAAAAAATGCAGACTACAGAGGATAATACTATAATAAATGGTGATAAATAACTTAAGAAAGGTTAAATAGAGAGAAAAATTCATTTGGGAACACAAGAGTAACACTGGGTCTTTATGGGTTAATATAATAACTGAAACTGGTAGAGTCTGAGATGTGGCTCATGAGTTTTATTTGCCGGGATGTCCGGTCCTGGAAAGATTGGCAATTGTCTTCAGTGTTTTCTGCCTGTGAATAACCCTTCTTAATGTAAAATGATGGACTTCAGATTGTATGGAAACGGTCTTAGACCCCCGCCTAGATGGAGGAGCAGCAACAATTGCTTCTATAAGCTCATCACTGATCTCTTTCCTCCTTAAAATTGTGTTAAAATTCTACTTTTACAGAGGTGGTCACACTTGCTGATGATCAATAAACAAGGGACATTTGCTTAACAGTGCCTGGCTGCTGCATACCATTTTAATTCCTATGGAAGCAATAAGGGTATACTTTCCATTTTGGAATAGTTTTGTTAACTAAATAATGACAGGTTGTAATATGTTATGTGTGTTTTTTCAGCTGAGGTTGTATTTACCAAATCTGAAAACTTGCTCAGGACCAGATGATGTTTATTATGTCCTGATATAAAACCATCAGTTTCAAAGAGAGGGTAAGTTTTTTATATGACTGAAGTACATAGATGGTGTTTGTGCGCGGATGTGCTTTTTCAAAGATGAAGACTTCGGTTTATTTTTTATACTTACATGGGCATATACACTACCAGTCAAAAGTTTGGACTCACCTGATTTTTCTTTATTTTCATGACTATTTACATTGTAGATTCTCACTGAAGGCATCAAAACTATGAACTATGAACATATATGGAATTATGTAGTTAAAAAAAAGTGTGACATAACTCAAAGCATGTTTTATATTTTAGATTCTTCAAAATAGCTACATTTTGCTTTTATTACTGCTTTGCACATTCTTGGCATTCTGTCAGTGAGCTTCATGAGGTAGTCACCTGAAATGTTTTTCAACAGTATTGAAAGAGTTTCCAGTGATGCTGAGCACTTGTTGGCCATCTGCGGTCCATCTCATGCCATTTAAATGAGAATGTGAGTCCAAACTTTTGACTGGGAGTGTAAGTGTAGAGTTTTTTTTTAGAGGAGCTATTGATGGATTTGTAAATGTTAAGGATCAAGCAATGCATTTGCAGTTTACTCAACTTAAGTTCATTTTTCACATCCTCTCACTGATTTAAGGCTGTGTTTCTACATTTAGCCACAGGGTAATGTCTATTACAAGCATTAAATCACAACCTTAGATCATTTGGAAGCAGTAAGAGGAGGTAAGGGTGTGAATATTATTCAGGTCAAGATGAAATATTATGTTCCTCTTTCTGACTTTACCAAAAGGAAGACAATAATGATTATAAATCTTTTGTTGTAGACTTTATTCATGTTGGTAAATAAAGTCTGCAGCAGGTGTAGATGGCATAAGTTGAAAAATACCTTCAGAACAAATGTAGACAGGCTAGACAGTGTTATAATGCAAGCCAACATTTGAGGCTTTTAACAATCCAGACACATATATATTTCAAAGATAACTTGCAGCCAACGCATCGTGCTCTGTATTTTTGTGTTTCAGCTTCTACCTGAGCAGCAGTTCTGTCTGTTTAATAGATATGAGACAGTCTTTTGTTTTTTTTTTGTATCTGACTTAATGTGTTACTATTTCATGAGACTTTTAACACATGGGACCCAACCTATCTGAAATATACATGCACTGGTATACTGCACTACAAATTTATAATCACATAAAAATGTATGAAAAATAAAAAAATTAAAAAAAAACCAAATTATTTATAATTAGTTCAAGTTGTTTTCTTGTGCAGGAAAAGCCTTATTTTAAAATCCTTATTTAAGGTCAAATACTACCTAATACAACATCTTTATCCTGTTGTATTTTGATTTCATATGTGATGTAGACAATCTATAATTACACTCTGTAGTAAAAGCAGTGATGAAAAGAGAAAGGTAATTGTATGGTGAATACACAATACACAATGCAATGATATCCAAGTATCCTTTACATTCTTATCACACCTGTAATTTGCATGATAGATGGAGCATACAAAAGTAGGCCTTCACCATTCACTCTCATTTATTTGTAATTTGTGCCTCATTTTCAAGCATTTTCCATTCACATTCAACATATTATGGTAGTTACATGCTCACAATGCATTGTCTTTGTCACTTTAAAGAAATAAATTGGACGTGATGTGAACTAACCACCATGACTTTAAAAAAAACCTTTGTAAAATGAAGGACTTTGCAGTTCTGGCAGCATTCATCACACACCACATGGATTTTAACATCACATATATTCATTTACTAATTATAATACTGCTGCAATAAGCCATTTTCATTTAATTTAAATCTGTTTATAGTATGTTTATCGTTTCTGTGTGCTCCTTCAGTGGCTTTGCTATTAAACCTAAATGGAAAGTCTTCTCCTCTTTTTGTCTCTATGCCTCATTTCCTGCAAGTAATTCCCTGTCAGGAAATCTGTGATAGAGCAGACAAGACAAGCACAGAAGTGATTAAAGTTTTAAGGAGAAATTAGTTCATAGGTGAAGCTGAGTTGAAGTATTGTGCTGCTATCCTGTGGTGACAAGTGAAACTGCATGTGTACTTCGCCCTTAAACACAGTGTCTTGACCACAAAAAGAGACCGGAGCAGATTAAAGCGCCATTGGGTAATTTAATCTACAGCAATGCAGCTTAGTCTTGATAATCATTGTATTTCTGTAGTGTAATGTACCTTTAACTTTTTTTTTTTTTTATGAGCTCAACAAAGAAAGCTTCTTTTCAGCTTCCTGGTGACGCATTTTCCAGCTAATCCAAGAGTTTATTTAACTGAAGGATAATTCTTCAAACCTTTAGAGTGTAGTTAATCCTTCAGTTTATTATAAGCATTCAGAATCAACATAGTTGGAGATGTGTGGTTTTCTCTGGACAAGAACTACAAACTAAAGCTGTCAGACAAATGTGGTAGAGATCCAGTGATGTATTTGTGTATGATGTGTTGTGTAGAAGAATAAAGTTGCATGGAATACACAAGGAAAGTAGAAAAACTTCAGATGTATGCCTAAACACAGTACTTGAGACAAACTATCGAGTTGGGTGCATTCCACTTCTGGACTGTACAGTAACCAGAGGCCTACTTTAATATATTTATCAAAAATATTTAAGAAAATCATGTTTGTAAAAAAAAAAAAAAAAAAAGTGCTGTCATTCTGCTCTACATTGCTACACTAATTGTTCACTTTGACTATTTTATGATTAGCATAATTGTCATTTAGATTGGTCATACTATCCACAACCAAGAGGTGGTTCAAGGGTTAAAATCAACTAGCACATTGACCCGTTGGGATCCACAGGTTCTAGATGTGGTAGTTTTTATGCTGTTGGGTCCGATCAAGCAAAAGTGAACATCAACATGAAAAAGTAAATTTGCATACATCATTTATCAAGTGGGCTCACTTTTTAGCTAAAGATCTCTATTTTATGGAACTGATATCCTTTTTAAAATACCACTTGTAAAAAAAAAAAGTTACTTCTGATTTTATTGATTGTACTTTTTACACCATAGCTTGAATATTACGCAAAAAATTATAAGTAAATAATTTGAAAATTTATTCAGTCTGTTGATTATAGATGATTAAGTTTCAAGATTTTCATTATTTTGTGAATATTATTGATATTTGTGGGTTTGAACATTTGTGAGTTGCTGAAAAGGCCATGTCCACGTGTTACCACAACAATAATAATTTAATTCAGATATCTGAGTGAAACTTTCAGAAAGTAATGATCTTTTGATACATTTTGGGTGATACGTACAATGGTAAAGAGTCGTCCACGTGTTACTATGGCAGCCTGTCCACATGTTACCACATTCTCATGTCAATAAAACAGAGACTTTTCAATATTTTACCCCAAAATTTATTTTCAGCATAGTTGAACATAATATCTAAAAGGTTTTATCCTACTTTATATCAATTTCTGTCGAGAACCACATGTTTTGAATGGTTGCGTAAAGCTTAAGAAATTGATGTCCGTTTGAAGTCCACGTGTTACCGAGCAGTAATTAACATTTTTCACCAACAAATTTTATCTCCCCAAATTTTGTTATACAAAATGTTAAAGTGCTTATAAATACCCACTCAGATATGTATAATACATGCATTTAAGTTACTCTGCTTACATGACAGAGACTGTTGAACACCAAATGTGTCCACGTGTTACCACTTGATCGGACCCTGTTGTGTATTCATGCATGCTGTACCGCATTTGTCCAGCAGTCACCATCAAAGCACTCTGGATATAGTAACGCCATTGTAAGGCTATTGTATTCCAAAATTACTAATATTTCCCAAAATATTGGTCCTATCAACTTGTTTTTGCTAGTCTCTTCTTTGACCAAAAATACATAAGTATGCCAAACTGCAGCAGTCAGCTCTTTCTGGATTTTGTGTGAATCCCCGGACACACACGCACATGCGCACACAGAGGCCCCTTGGCTTTTATGACATAGATTGTCCAGGTTGTCAGTTTGATCATCAGTCTACACATCAAAGAGTTAGTGAACAGGACACTGAACCCAAGTTAGTCTCTGTGTCACTGGTGTGTGAATGAGTGCAAATGGTGAATGTGTGTGTCCATTTATAAACCCATTTGTATGCCAGCGTCAGCAGCATCCTTATGAAGTATACACATCAGCGCAAGAAACATGTTTTCACAGTGTCTAAAATATAACACCACTTCCAAAAATGTGACTGTAAAATGTAAATTAAAACATTGTGCATTGGTTCACAAATCTCGTAAACCCATATTTCACTCAAAATGGAACATAGAAATGGCATCAAATGTTTAAAATGAGAACATGTACAATATAAAGAAAAAAATCGAATAACTTTTATTTTGATGGGAGCAGCACAACTCTAAAAAGAGACAGAGCCATGTTTACCATTTTGTCGCATCCTTTCTTTTAACAACAGCTTATTAATAAATGACAACTGAGGAGAGCAGTTGCTAGAGTTTTGGAGAAAGAATGTTGTCCCATTTGTGTCTGATATAAGCGGGTAATTCTAAATTCCAAATTACTACATTTTTGTAAAAATGGCTTTAAAATAAGAAAAAAAAATGCTAGATTTCACCTCTAAACCTGATTAGTTATATTTGTTATCTCCTATAGATTAACTTCCTTACCCTAATAGAGGAGCTGTTTTATTAAAATTTAATTACGTTTTTTTGTTTAATGAACAATTGTACAAGGTAAGATTAAGTGTTTTAGGCATGATTTTAGTGTCTTTGACAAAACATGTGTTCTAGTTTTAATTTTCTTGTTCTGTCATAGTAGTGTTACCTCAGACAGTGATGTTGTTTTGTTCACCCTCTGTAAGATCTCAGCTGGGAAGGAGGAGTTGTCTGGATGAGGTGTGTCTGGGTGGAAGACACTTCCAAAATAAAGATCACGTGTCGGCACGACTTTGTTTCTTAGGAGAAACACCGCCCTCCTGCGGACCTCGGCAGTATAGCAAAAATAACAGCAATTCAGGACGAAACCATTGACTGACAACGCACCAGTGCACAAGAATTTGAAACATCTCAGTGAAAATATAACCAAACAGTGATTATGAAAAACTCTGAATAAATAAAGTGTTCATATGACGAATGATAACACGTATTTCTTTGACACAGATAATGTATTATTATGAGGGCTTCAGTCGCCCCCCACGCTTTCCGGTGCAATGGTACGGTCCGATAGTATTGAAGGCAAAGCTGAAAAACGGTTTGTTTTCACCGAGAAGAAGAAGCGTTAGTGATAATCACCGCTGTAGCATCTATTTATCAAAACGGTTTGAAGCTCTTCTTTTATATCTGGGTGGTTGTTGCACAGCGGCTTTCTAAGCTCGCCATGGCTCTGTGCGGGGGTGTCGGAGCCATGGCTTTGCCCAGCGAGCTTATTGTCCACATATTCTCCTTTCTATCCGACCGAGACAAGCTTCGGGCCTCGGCCGTGTGTTCGCGATGGAGGGAGTGTCTCTTCTACCCCGCGCTGTGGACCGAGCTCAAACTCCGGATAGGTGGTGGTTGTGACCGCGGTGGCTCCAGCTCCGATGAGACCTCAAGACTGGAGTTCCTCATGCGGAAGTTCGGCTCCTTCGTGCGGGAGCTACAGCTGGAGCTCGCGCCGGTTGAGGGTTACCTGAGCCCTCTGAACAACGACCCATCGTCCGCCAGGATGGACCAGCCTCCGGGTCCTGAGAGCGACCCGCAGCTTTCCGAACGATGGAGAGACGCCATGGCCACCTATTTAGATCAGGTGCTGTGTGTGTTCACCAGCATTCGCAACAACAGGTAACCTCAAAACGTCATGTTGTGCTTGTGTTTTTATTTTGTTTCATGCACTCGCACGACACTCCGTCATTTATTGAGTATTTGGTACGCAGCAGTAAGCTAGCAGCTAGCTTAGTTAGCTATAAACAAACCCTGACATTAGGAGTTACGTAATCGGGGGGTCACGTCTTTGCAGTGGAGCTAGCAGCCAGCTTTCTCATTACATCTCTGAGGACGACATGGAGACGTATATATTCTCCGCCTACCACATTAAATAACGACGCTCAAAGTATACTACCGTGTCGAACGATTGTCTCTTTTGTTACAACTTCCATTTTCTATGTCACCGTGGTCTGCATGGACCAGCAGATACAATGCAGCACTGGTGGCCAGAGTAGGCTTTGTCGGCTGCGACTTGCTGATATCAGCAACTGTCACACAAATATATAGGGTGTGCATTTATATATTTAGTTGGGCCTTGTGTTTACATGCAGTAGAATGTACTAAATATGTACTCACGTCACGTAAGATTGAAGCGCCCCTGTTCATTTCTCCCTGTGAAGCTGTCGCGTGGTAGTACTGTTTAATTGAAATGTAATATTCGGATTTTGGAGCTGCACTTTTCACGGCGATACCTTCTCCCACATTCTCCATTATTCTCTGCGGTGCTTTGAAGTATTGAAATAGCACACATCCGGAGCTGTGCTGTTCATGTCTTACTTCTGCTGATGGGGGCTAAAAGCGCCACTGTTGTTTCAATTTCTCTCACTGAGCAGCATTTTGTGTTCAAGCAACA